>NC_072736.1:111728631-112028631 GCF_026930045.1 Uloborus diversus
AATCGCGCTGATTTTAGTCTTAGCAAGATGTTCTTCTAACGTCAAAGTAAAAGCGGTCTTTCAAAGATGGGGGTTAAGAAATTGTTTTCTTGAAGTGACTGTACCTTTGCGAGGAACCTGTACCTAAATGACGCGTCATTATGATGATTTATTAAGTAGTAGTTGGTTTTCTTTAATGTAAGAATTATATTTAATTTTCCTGTAAGAATTAGAGACATAAGACATTTAAAGTTCAACGAAAAGCTTGTACGAAGTTGACCCGAGAATAAAGCAAGGAGCTGGGAATCTACATGCCAACGATCTCCAAAAATCTAGTGCTAAATGCATCAACAAATGATGTTTTCTGGTCAGATTTTGTAATGCAAGGGAAACGTCTGAAAGTTTAGAAAATAATTTCTGGTGACACTAACTGAAAGAATGTCTGACACCAGAATGCCATCAGCAAGCTTTGAGAGGATGTATTATGAAATGTATCAGAGTTTTTTTTTATCAAAAAAAAAAAAAAAAACTAAAGTGAAATCCCGTTACAACGAACTACAAAGAACTCTAAATTCTGTTCGTTGTAACGAGATTTCGTTGTAATGGAATTCAAACAATATAGTGACATTTAAATTGGAACTGCACATTTTTTTTTCGTTGAAACGGATTGTTCGTTGTATTGATATTCGTTCTGACGGAATTTCACTGTATTGCAATCGTTTGAGGACCCTTTTAAAATCGTTTTCCTTTTAAATTGGTTTGACAATTCTTTGACAGAAAGCACGGAATTAATCATAATTTTAGCATCTTTGCAGTCGATTAAACCAGCAAGAATGTTTTATTCTGGCTCTATCACTTTAACTTTCAGCTGTTGACTTTTATCTTTATGCCATAACTTCATACTGTTTCAATTTTTTCTAAAATGACTAATAAACCTGTTTTAAAACTATTTATCATACTTTGAACAAAAGATTTTTTTTTTTCAGTAGGAATATGTTCTCAATATAAAAACAATTCTTTTTCGGCTTTTTCAATCTTTATTGAGCTTTGAAAATTCAATTGAACACATTTAAAAACTTGCATGCTTGTTTATGTACAGTAAAACCTGTAAAGTTGACCACCCTTGTAAGTTGATCATCTGTCTAAGTTGACCGCTATTCTCAGGCACAGAATTAGATCTATATCATATAATTCAACTTCTATAAGTTGACCACCTGTTTAAGTTGACCACCAATGTAGTGCACCGCAAGTGGTCAACTTATACAGGTTTCACTATATAAGGTTTGAGTCTGATTTTAATTACTAAAACCTTTGACCAATGCTGCTACTACTGCTACTACTACTTAATGAAATAATAATAATAACAGCAATAATAATAAGAAGAACATAATCTTTACTAATAATAAAGCTCGAAGTCTCTCTATCTGGAGGATGACAGTAGGATGTCTGGATCTCTGTGACGCGCATAGCCCCTAGACCGTTCAGCCGATTTTCATGAAAGTTGGCACAAAGTTAGTTTGTAGCATGAGGGTGTGCACCTCGAAGCGATTTTTCGAAAATTCTACTTTGTTCTTTTTCTGTTTCAATTTTAAGAACATTTTCCGGAGCAAAATTATCATAAGTTGGACGATTAAATTACGAAATTATCATGACGTGGAATGGGAGAGCGAGAACGGAGAATGAACATAGCCAATTGACGAGAAATTCGTCACCCAGTATTTGTAAATATACGGGCGAACCGAATGATCTTTTAATTTTCAACTACTTGCAAAGCCGTGCGGGTACCGCTAGTAATAACATAAATAGATAACAATAATAATTACATAACAGTGAAAATAGCGACAATAATAACAAATAATAATAACAATAAACATAAAAACAAAACGCTGAAAAAAGATTATCAAGTCTCAAAACGAAATATTTTACCCATTATAGTTTAAAATTTTATGTGTTGAAAGTTATTTTAATCTGCTATTTGAATTTTCACTCTGAAAGTATTTATACAAAATTTTTAAATTCATCTTGTGTTTTTACTTTTCCATAAATAATGTTATTAACTAATAATTCTTTACATATCTGATTCCTCTTAAAGTATGTGTACGAAACAAAAAAGTGCCTTTTAAAAAAGTAATATTGTGCAAAGCTTTCACATTATTAAGAATCATTTCAAAAACAACTTTTTCTTTTTTATAGAAAGAAGTTCGATAAATCAAAACTTAAGAGCTAAACTAAAATAAATTTACCTGGGATTGAGAAAGAATCATAATGACAACTGAACAATCATAAAAAAATCTAAAATCCGTTGTTTCTTCTTCTTCTTTTTGTTAAATGTATTTACTTCTTTTTTCTTTTTTAAAAATATTTTTATGTCTTCATTTTGAGCTATTTCTGGCATACAAGCTTTGTGCAATACTTTAAAAAGAAAAGCAGATACTAATTTTAGTATCTTTTCATTAAAGAAATCATTACTTTCTCGTTAACAGGCTAATTATTTTGATTAATTCAATCCGCATGCATTGAAGTATTTAATTTATGAATAAGAAGATAATAATAATAACGTTATTTCTTTAACTACACTAGATGATGCCATTAATAAAATAAATACACACAAAAATCAAAGAGAATATTTAAAAAGTTTTCTTTTCAATATTATAAAATTGGAAATACACATTAATCTTAACAGTTTTGTAACTAGTTTTTTTAAAAGGTACATCTTCTGGTAAGAACTTCTTTCACGGGTGGTTGTTTTTGAAAGTTAAAAATTACTTCTATTTTTGTCATTCTTTGCATATTCACTCAAGCGCCTATTTATCCGTTGAGCTTTGCACTTCTTTTGAAAACTATCATTCGTTTCAAAGGCAGAGCTGTCGAATTTATTTTTCGAACCCAAAAAAAAGAAATTTCACGTGCGTATTTTCCCATTTCCTAAAATAGATTATATTCAACTCTCTCTCTGTTTGAGACTGTCGCAAGTCCATTCAAGTGTAGCTAATGTGAGGTTCACATACATCTTTCGTAAGAAATCTCTCAGTGTAAGGAATCTTTGATTGATAAACATTCCGTAACTTGACATTTCTTTTGTAGCTATGTGCATTGAAGATTTATTTTGGAAAATAGGTATGTCAGTATTTACTGATTTCGTGAATAAATGCAGATGAAATCGTGAAATGAAATATTTTTTAATTGTAAAAAGATTTAAATATAATTTAGGCTACTTAGATCAATTTTTGATCACTTTAATGTTATTAAAAAAAAACATGAAAGAAAGTTAATGATATTATTATTTTAAAAATATTAAAGTGAGAAAATAAAATATATGACGTCAATAAATGTTGTGGACAGAATGAGAGGAGCGTAAGTCATCCTAACACAGCTCGTAGTGAGGACGGATACAAGGGAGGGGTGGTGGGGGCGGTCGCCCCCTCCTTGAGCCGAGGTACAGGAACTTTCTTCTGGTATATTTACGGTGTTAAAGTTCCGAAAACGCAATTTTACATGATCTTCGATGGCGTAAGGAGATAGGGAGCTCTTTCCAGAAAACCAAGTCTTGAAAACGAAATCGCAGTCCATCTCTTATTACTCTAGTGTAGAGATAGGGGCTGGAACTTTCTAAAGGATTTTTTTCGAAATTGAAGTTAAAAAAACCTCAATTTTAGAGGATTTTAGATGATATTAGAGATAGGTTCGAGGACTCTCAGTGAATATTTTTCGAAAGAAACACAACTGTAGGACACACCTTTGATTACGTAAGAGTTAACGACGGGGTTTAGAACATTACCCCGAATATTTTTAGAAATTGAAGTTCCAAAGAGTAAAGAGGAAAAAATAATCGCCCGCTCCTTGAAAGTTTTCTGGATCCATCCCTGGCTCGTAGCCATTGATGGTTTTGTAAAAACATCTACAAAAAAAAAAAAAAAAAAAAAAAAAAAAAAAAAAAAAAAAATCAGGACTGCATGTTTTTTTTTTTTAATGTTATGTTATTCATCAACTTCTGTAAAAAGTTTACGTCGCTCGATCCCACACAGGTCATTGCCGCTGGTGAAACATTTTTACATATATATATTTGCATTTTATTCCGGGAAATTCAAACTTTGACTTTTAGTTTTTATGTATTTGAATATGAGCATCTCTCATATAAGCTCCGTAGTATTAATATTAATTTGACATATTACAAGTGTTGAAAAACGTGTAGATATTTGTGGTTCTTATTTTTCCATAATCAGATAGTTAATTTATTGGTACTTATTACATTTCTTCTTCTTTTTTTTTTCTTTTTTTTCCGAGTCTTTTGCTAGTAAACAGTTGGTTGCCAATTTAGTTTTTTTTATAATACTTACAAGAAATAAAAATGCGTAAAATATTTTCATTTAGATTGAAATTCAAGTTTGTAATCATTTTAAAATACATTATCAAACTCTGCATGTAGCTTTAAAGCAATATATAATCATAATAATATTTACATATTACAAATTTATTTGTACTTTGTAGTCTCATAAGTGTTTTTCGTGTCTATCTAGTAACCAGAACAGACTAAAAGGCTTTAAAATAGGATAGTGAGCAGTTATTGGTTTGGGAAAAGTTTTCTTTTTTAATGACACAGTTTACTGTACGATTTAAACTGACGCAGTTTAGATTACAAACCCAAAATATGATTCTTGTACTGCATCTTTAATCTTGTTCATATCTGCACCAGGCTTGTCAACATGCCCCCTATAGGGGCATATGTGAGCTATTGAAGACATTTTTTAAGAATACCATAAAGAAAAGAAATATTTTTTAAACAAATCTCAAAAAATCCATGACACAACAAAAGGTTATTCAATCATAGGAAAATTTTTACGCTTTGAATTTAATAGTATTTTTCGAAAAATAAAGAAATGGGAAAAATCGTTCACATGTGCAGAGTGACGTACCTAGAGATTGTCAAGGGTGGCTCTCGCCAGGGGCGCAACCGCTGGAGGGGCGGCAATTTGCCAAGATTATTTCGAAAAAAATATTATAATTTTTGAGTAAAATACTTGAATGTTTTTTCCGTTGAAAAAATAGTTAGAATAGAGCGAGAAGGGAAAGAGAAGCAATCCTTAATGCTCAAAGAGGAAAGAATTCTGCATGTACAGCACATTTATTTTCTTAAAATATTTATAAAACTAATTTTTAACATTTTGAAATAACTTTAATCTTTATCTTTACTTTAATAGGGTTGTTTTCTTCAGTCAAAAGTATTACTTTTAGTCACTGAAATTAATAGAATATGCAAAAAAAAAAAAAAAACATGTAACATGGAGAGAGAAAAAACTTTCAATTTCTCACCGCTTAATTTTTAACTTTTTTTTAAAACAGTCCAATTTTGAAAATAGGCGTGGTTTTTTATGACGTCTCAATTATGTACTTTGGCGCATCTCCGCTGGCACGGAATGCTTACGCTTGCTGTCTACCGCGTTTCCAGGTTATGATAATTCAGAAGCGAATTGAATACTGCGCTCTACGCTTGCTATCAACTATACCGTTTCAAGTACATGTGAGTAAAGATGCTAGTTAAATATTGCGCTCTGCTCTAATGGCATCGGTGAATTGCATTTCATCATTTGTGATGTCATGTGCAGAAGCGAAGAAAATGAAATTGAACCAATTAAAGTATATTTTAAAAAATATTAACTTTGTCAAATTATTTAAAAAAATGGTCAAATCTTATGTTTTTTAGCATGCTCTTGCAGAAAAAATACTTTTCAAATTTCGGAAACAACCCAATAATTTATTTCGTTTTCTTTCATTCTTTCTCCCTCCTCCTTTTTTTGTATCTCTTTTTTTTTCAAATCAATTATGATTTTCAGTAAATTACCGCCCATTAGCCAGGGCTAAAGCAGAAATACGTGAAATACACCGCCAGCTCAGTCATTTCCAGCCGAGGACTGCAGTTTCGTGCTTATTAGCACTCATCAGCGGTGTATTTCACAATTATGATTTTATTTAAATATTGTGACTCACCTTTGTTAGACTCAAACAAACAAAATATTTTTTTTTTTTTTATGAAATATTTTTTCATTCAAAACCAAACTATTTAGCTATTTTTTAAGCGATCGAGATTGTTTATAATGTTTCACTTTGGCATAGAGTTTTATTCACTTAGTGATTAGTAGTTTGCGGCTTACGTAGTGTCTATGATAATTTATATATTTATAATCTCATCTGCTTTCTTATCACGTTAAAAATGCAGTACTGTGTGGTTTCACATTCTTTCTTTCTTTTTCTTTCTTTCTTTCTTTGGTGATGTCTTTCGAATCGGAAATTCTTTGCACCTGTTTTTTTTTTTCTTTTTATTTCTGCATACATTTCAGTATTATTTATCTTTACTACTATAACCGTTGCGCAACTTTATAAATGATTATTTTTTAAATCATATCTAACCTAAGATTTTCTAGTGCGAAAGATGTTCAAATGAACTTATTTTAGTAGATTTTTCACTTTCGTTTTGTCTGCTTTAAAACAAAAAGTTCTTTTTACTTTTTTTTTCAATGAACCAGTTTTTTATAAAGTGGCACGTCTTTTACATAATATTACAGCTACGGGCAGTTTTTACTGCATTAATTTTCTGCTAATTGCTTCCAGTATTATGGTATAACTTTCAACATTTCAACTTTAAAATAATCGACTACAGAGCGCAGATTCTCTAAAAGAAGAAACTCCCCCGGGCAGAAATACTCTTCCAAGACCAAACGCCTTGTTATTAGAGATATACTGTATTCAACGTTAAAGACATTTTAATTGAAATGAAAAAAAAAAGGCGTGCACGAGTTTCGAAGATCCAAGAAACCTTTTCTTAAATGCTTCTAAGACAAGTGCTATTCTTTACCAGTTGTTCTCAATCTGGGGGGGAGGGGGGGAGGTGCATCCAAAGGGTGCGTAGAAGAATTTCAAAGGGGCGTGAGGGTATACCGCTAAAATAAAAATAAAATAAACAAATATTAATTTAATTTTGCATCATGAATATTAAAAAGCAGCGTTAGCTCTCACATTAATGTTGTGAAAAAGTGAGTAATGGAGCACACGACACTCACCTAGATCCTGAATTACCTCACAAAATTGTATACTTCTTTCTTTCCAGGGCCGTTATCTTCCCCCCCCCCATAGCCCCCATATCTTTCATAGTTTTACTGACTATATTTATAATTCAACTTACTTAGATGCATTGCGTATAAAACTTAATAAATGAGTGTTCTGCATTTTCTACGTTTAACTTGCTGTTGTCCTTCATTTTTGTTTGCACTCTATTTCGGTCAACTTTTTTTTTTTTTTTTTGGTCGAGAGAGAACGAACTTTACGCGTCATTTTCTTACATCTAAATTTTGAATGAATTTTAACCAGCTAAAGCCATTTACTTCAATACATAAAACCCAGACATTGAATACAGCAAGGTGTAATACATATTACATAAAACCTGCAACGATTGCGTATCGAAGTGTAAAAATCTCACATTTCAAGGACTTGGTCTCTTGGCATTTTATTATGGAAGAACAGATAGTTCCCAGTAATTTGACCGCTATTTATCCAATTCAAGTCCTTTTTTCACGACCTATTCGAAGTGTATATAAAGATGATTTTTAAGCATACTATTCTTCTAATGTTATAATTCATTGTCTTACATGAATATGCCAATAAGTATGCTCATTTCTTTCTTACTGAAAAAAGCGTTCCTTGTAACGCCGAAACACGTGTCTGCAGTAACCTAAAATTTGCTTTTCGACGTTGATATTTCCTATTTTACTATTCCTTACGTTTTTCCGTATGAATTCTTCGATCAAGTTTTCAAGCAACTGAAGGACTATTGTTGATATAATTGCGCTTAGTATGTGGTGTTTGGTCTCTAATTTCTATCGAAATAACACTTTGATTTTCTTCCTCCATAGTTAGTATCTATTTGAGAGACATTTAAAAATTAGCCCCCACCCCCTTCTTCTCCAACTTTATAATTTGACTTTAAAGGTTATTGCCGTTTCCTTTTGAAAATGTCCTTGCAAATGTGTATATTTTATTGGAAAAATGTATTTTTATAAGATAATTACTATCCGTATAGCAATGAGCACATTTCGAATCATTTTTTGATAACTGTTTTTAATATTCAAAAGTTTCCTGAACAGTTAAGACAGCGGCGTTTTGATTCTTTAAAATAATGTCTAAATTATAAAGTTGGGGAAGAAGGGGGGGGGGGGTCTTATTTTTAAATGTCTCTCAAATAGATACTAACTATAGAGGAAGAAAATCAAAGTGATATTTCGATAGAAATTAGTAACCCAACACCACATATTAAGCTCAATTATATCAACAATAGTCCTTCAGTTGCTAGAAAACTTGATCGAAGAATTCATATGGAAATACGCAGGGCCCGATCAAGCCAAACTGGTGCCCAGATCCTGAGTAGAATTTGGTGCCCCTCCCCCATAAGAAAATCCGCACAATTTTAAAGTCAATGTTTCATACTAGAAACTACATTTTAAAGGAACATTACTATATTTAAAAAAGGAAACCTGGGATATGAATACCAAACACTTGATAGTCACTAAACTAATCACAGTTAAAAATGTCTCTTAAGGCGAAAAAGAGTTAAAAACAATTTAAAACTGCAAAAAAAAAAAAAAAAAAAAAATCTTACTAATTCTGACAGCAAGCTTTAAAAAGGCTTCTTTGTGGCTTTAACAGAGGCAAATGTGTCGATCAAATAATCGAAATCTATGTTTGATGTCACATAATTTTCAATGGTCAATAAGGAAAACACCTGTAAATTATCCTGAGAAATGCAGCTTCTCAAATGATTTTTGATTCTTTTCAAAATTGAAAAGGAACCTTCACTGGAACAGCTGCTGATAGGCAAGGTAAGAAGAAGCTGCATGGGTGAATCCACATTCGGAAATGTATGTGTAATGTTTAATGATCTTATCCTTTTAAAACATTCTCCAGGAAAAGGGTTACGTTTGCAAAAATTTGAAAATGTTTTAATTCTTCTGGAAAATGTTCATCTATATCATCCGAGTAATTTTTTTGAAATTCCGGAGCTAAGGAACAACGACTTCTTTACGCGAAATTTTTTTAACTTTATCAGTTTTTGAGTTGATTTTAAAAAAATATTTGAGCCCCTTCTTCCTTAAAGTTGAAAAAAAGTAAACTAAGCTTTTTTTTTTTTTAAAAAAAGTAAGTAAGTAAGTGAATTTAGACTAGGCCATTTTGGTGCCCCTAAATTTGTGGTGCCCAGGTCCGCGGACCCGCCGGACCGTGCGTTAATCAGGCCCTGGAAATACGTAAGGAATAGTAAAATTGGAAATATCAACATCAAAATGCAAATTTCAGGTTACTGCAGACACGTGTTTCGGCGTTACAAGGAACGCTTTTTTCAGTAAGAAAGAAATGAGCGTACTTATTGGCATAATCATGTAAGACAATGATGACATAATTGTTCTATATATATATATATATATATATATATATATATATATATATATATATATATATATATATAATATTCTTAGAACTTAAAATAAAATATTATACATTTAGACAGCGCAAATGCAGCTAAAGTGTTAAATGTATTTTATATATATCTCATTTAAAGTCTCACTCGTAAGTGGCGCACTAGCAAGTGTATGAAACAAAAACAACAAGAAACATATAATAATAACAGTATAAATTGAAAAACTATGCGAAGTTGAACAATATGAACTTTAGAATTTTAGAATGGGCAGTAACTGCTACGTTATCAAAGAGCTGGATCAGTTGGCATAATATATTAATTTGCAGGTTTCTATAGAGATATATTATGCCAACTGCTCCAGCTCTTTGATAACGTAGCAGTTACTGCCCATTCTAAAATTCTAAAGTTCATATTGTTCAACTTCGCATAGTTTTTCAATTTATACTGTTATTATTCTTATATGTTTCTTGTTGTTTTTGTTTCATACACTTGCTAGTGTGCCACTTACGAGTGGGACTTTAATTGATATATATATATATATATATATATATATATATATATATATATATATATAAATATATATATATATATATATAGAGAGAGAGAGAGAGAGAGAGAGAGAGAGAGAGAGAGAAAGTACCGTAAAGTGGGGCTACTTGGACCCGAAATTTCATACTTTTTGCGAGTTTTACACTGAATGCTTTGTTAAACCCATAATCTGAACTGATAACCTTGTTTTTACCACTTTCAGACGTTCTGCTACCACCTTAAGCCTTTTTTAAACAACAATTTTAACTCGATATTTTTTTTCTATTTTTGAAAATTGGGTTCAAGTAGCCTCGTGCTGGGACTACTTGGTCCCACTCAGCAAATCCATTAGAAAAAGCTGTAAAACAGGTGGTGGTATCAATAAAGACCAATGATTTTGAAAAATAAACTCAAAACGTATATTCTAGTGAGCAAACTATTTATATAAATTGCAAATTATTTATATAAGTTAATATAAAATCAACATTTACATAAAAAACATATTTTTAGGCAAACATAATTTCTCAAATAGAAACAATATCCAACTACAGCTAAAATTAATTGAAATGCTCTTTATTTAAACGTTACAAAGAATGAAAACCTCTCAAATGACTGGCTTGGATGATTTTGTTTTCTCTGATATTTTTTAATAACTGCTCTTCCAAGCTACCAAACACTACAGGATGCCCAGGCTTGTTTTGCGAAAGATATTTTAATTTCCTTTTAAGAGTTGATGTACTGAAGTCAAAATGGGCTGATGCCATTCTCTAAGACATTTCTCCGGAATTAGTTGAAGCTGGACACAATTGTAATTTTTCCTCTTAATAATCAGGATTATTTCCTACTTCAAAGGGTTCTCTTTTACTTTCGGACCCTTTGTATCCTTAGATTTGCAAAAAAAAAAAAAAAAACCGGGTATAAATAGTAACTAACCTCTTTATTTTAAAAGATTACAAACCTTACTTACATAATTTAGTGACGAAATGTGGTTTGAGGTTGTTTGAACGCTGGGTTCAAGTAGCCCCATTTTAAGGCAACCAGTGCACTTTTACTAACTTATATTAGTTACTGTGTTAATTATATAGCTATAACCTTAAAACACTGTTATTTTATTAAGAAATAGAATGCAAACATAAAACTATCTTGACCTTGATGATACCAGATGTTTCCATGAACTTAGATGTGAAAGTTTGCAGACACACAGAAAACAACTGTTTAGACAACTTGCTATCATAACCTCAATCAGAAAAAGCTAGGAATAGCAGAAACTTTGTTTCATAATCCAGCCTCTACCTAGTACTGCTACCTGTCATGGAGAAATTTTTTTTTAATTCTATACATTGAGTTATAAGGATCAGGAAGGATTTTAAACACTTTTTCTCATGCGTTCAGGTAGCCCCTGGAGGCTCAATTAGCCCCGCTTTACGGTTACTTCAAAATGTCTTCGAACTCTTCACTAGTTTTTCAATTGCATACAACAGTAGTTTGTATTTCATACCAATTATAATTACTTCGACTGAAAACTTTCAAATTTTCCCTATTTCCTCTTCTGGTGGAATCCATTATCAAGAATGCGAAGATAAGGACAGGTCCGTCATTTCGAACATTTCGAGGCGGGGGGGGGGGGGGGTCAAAGGTTTTATACCCGATACAAATTTATACCAAAAAGCAGCAAAACCACACCCACTTTATCCAATTACATTAATATTTCAAAACCAGAGGGGTCTTTTAGATGACGTGCCTGGATTAGGAAGTAGTTTTCAGCAGTTCCTTCTATAAAAATGCATTTTTTTTATTTGTGCGCAAAAATTCTATTGGTCAAATTGACCCACTCCACGGTTCAGGTATATGTGCTAATAGTTTTAAAAATATTTTAGCTACGGATTTTTAAATTTGGCAAATCATAGTTGACTTAAAATGATTAAAAGTTACAAAAGGATTTTCTTCCACAACAAAAAAGTTTCGCAATGTGGTAAATTGAACATCGTTTTTGGTCAAATGGACCCGAAGTGGTTCGAATTTTAATGCAATTTTAATCAAGTTGAAAATAAATATCATTTGAGAAAAGTGAGAAAAATACCATGAGGAGTAAAACTTTTACTTTGTCAGAATCAGAGGAATCCGTCTTTGTAAAAAATGATTGAAATTATGAATCTATTGGGAAAAAAAAGGGGGGGGGCTACAGTTACAGCCTGGGTTATTTGCAACCATAAAAGTTCATAAGTAATTGTATCTTTTTTCTTCTTTTAGGGACGTTAGTTGCAGATAAATCCATAAATACGACTTTTTCTTAATAAAATGTACATTACTGCCTTTTTCAGGTGTTTTTTGATTCTTTTAACTGAAGAAAATATTTTGATATTTTGCATTTTATAAGGAAAAGAAAATTTGGACTAATTATGGAAAGAAATTTCTTCAAAATAAATATTGCCCCTTCCAGTAGTCAAAAATTCTTAAGAGTAGAGTTATTCTATTTTCCTCACATAAATGTGTCTAAAGCAGTTTAATTATACCCATGCAAAATAAGATTTCCGAAAAGAGTTGGCAACAGAAAGAAATATAACTTAACTACGAAAGAAAATAAAAAGTCGGTATAGGATAGCAATGGTATAGGATGGCATACTCAAAGGTTGCAACAAAGAAATACATACTGCACCCTCAAGAT
The DNA here is from genome assembly GCF_026930045.1 of Uloborus diversus. NCBI lineage: Eukaryota > Metazoa > Arthropoda > Arachnida > Araneae > Uloboridae > Uloborus > Uloborus diversus. The sequence continues at coordinate 111,741,264 of NC_072736.1, forward strand.
TTTTTCATTATATTAAAGACGTAACACCGAGTTTTGAAACTCAGTGGAGCTGTTCAAAATCAAAATGAGGGGAGGGGTTAGGAAACGTGGTAAATTTTGAATTGAGATCTTCATGAAAAAGTGCTTCATATATTTTTGAATGAGAAATACTTGATAGAAAAGGATATATATATATATATATATATATATATATATATATATATATATATATATATATATATATATATATATATATTAATATCAGGTGTTTTTTCTTCAGGAGTAAAGAGTGCGGTATTACCCAGCATATCACAAACATTTTGGGACATGTTTGAGTATCACAGCAGTTTTTGGCGTTGGCCCCACTGGTTGTAGGTAATTAATTTAAAATTTGAAAGAAAAAAAAATATGATCCCTTTTACTTCCTCTCCTTTATTTTAACATAATGCTTTTCAATAATTTTTCGAATGCTATTACTGTACATCGTAAAGAACGGAGAATGACCTCATTTCTGTACCACGTAAATATAAATCAATTAGAAATGCTGAGAGAGACTTGATTTTAAGATTTGGCAGATTATAGTATGTGTATTTTGACTGTGGAGTAATTAGCCATGAGGAAGAACTTATTAACAATACAAATGAGATTAATTGCTGTAACAGCTTTACAAGAGTGCAATTTAGATATTTTTCAGAATATAATTAACTAAAATTTTCAGCCAACTTCCTTAACCAATTTTCCTTAACCCGAAGCTTCCTTAGCCAAGCTTTCTTAGCCAAATAACCTTTCATAACACCGTACTGCAGGGTGGAGCTTATTTTTGAAATCTTCTCACCCCCTAATTTGGTTCCTTTTTGTGAAAAAAAAAAAAAAAACAGACAAGTTTTGGCAATTTGGTTCTAGCAATATTTAGAGGTAGCTCAACGATGGGGAAATATTTGATGCATATGCATACATTCATATATACAACACATGGAAATTTAACTTAATGATAAAATCATAAAAATACATTCATTACTACTTCAGTTTTCTATTTAAATTATGTAAGGCATTACTAAACTACGTAAAACTATAAATAAAAGGGGAAAAAAAAACAGATGAATCGTTTTGTGTTGCTATCACAGAATACATTAACTACCTTTAAAAAATGTTCGAAATATTTTTTCTGAAACTTAGTTTTTAGAAATCATGAATATTTTGGATTAGAATTGAAGACTTGGTTTTAATTCTTAAGGCTAGACTTGGCTCTTACTTGCTTTCAAACAATGTAATTATTAGGCGGTAGCAGTAAAGTTCACTTAACTGTGCTAAAAATATAAAAAATTTAATAAATTGTAACTATGATAGAAAATTAATCTATAATCTTACTGAAGAACTTGATCATTTATTGAGCTGCTGAGAAAGAAATTTATTAATTTTCCGCAGTTCCTACAGAAAAAAGTGAGACTGAAGCTATTTAAGATTTGTAATGTTGATATGGCAGCATTTGTCCAATGATTTTTAGTCGCACCAGTCCAAACACTGATCCCAATAAACTAAAGAAACTTCTTCCACGTGCCCCTGGAGGCCCAATTAGCCCCGCTTTACGGTTACTTCAAAATGTCTTCGAACTCTTTACTAGTTTTTCAATTGCATACAACAGTAGTTTGTATTTCATACCAATTATAATTACTTTGACTGAAAACTTTCAAATTTTCCCTATTTCCTCTTCTGGTGGAATCCATTATCAAGAATGCGAAGATGAGGACAGGCCCGTCATTTCGAACATTTCGAGGCGGGGGGGGGGGGGTCAAAGGTTTTATACCCGATACAAATTTATACCAAAAAGCAGCAAAACCACACCCACTTTATCCAATTACATTAATTTTTCAAAACCAGAGGGGTCTTTTAGATGACGTGCCTGGATTAGGAAGTAGTTTTCAGCAGTTCTTTCTATAAAAATGCATTTTTTTATTTGTGCGCAAAAATTCTATTGGTCAAATTGACCCACTCCACGGTTCAGGTATATGTGCTAATAGTTTTAAAAATATTTAAGCTAAGGATTTTTAAATTTGGCAAATCGTAGTTGACTTAAAATGATTAAAAGTTACAAAGGGATTTTCTTCCACAACAAAAAAGTTTCGCAATGTGGTAAATTGAACATCGTTTTTGGTCAAATGGACCCGAAGTGGTTCGAATTTTAATGCAATTTTAATCAAGTTGAAAATAAATATCATTTGAGAAAAGTGAGAAAAATACCATGAGGAGTAAAACTTTTACTTTGTCAGAATCAGAGGAATCCGTCTTTGTAAAAAATGATTGAAATTATGAATCTATTGGGAAAAAAAAGGGGGGGGGGGCTACAGTTACAGCCTGGGTTATTTGCAACCATAAAAGTTCATAAGTAATTGTATCTTTTTTCTTCTTTTAGGGACGTTAGTTGCAGATAAATCCATAAATACGACTTTTTCTTAATAAAATGTACATTACTGCCTTTTTCAGGTGTTTTTTGATTCTTTTAACTGAAGAAAATATTTTGATATTTTGCATTTTATAAGGAAAAGAAAATTTGGACTAATTATGGAAAGAAATTTCTTCAAAATAAATATTGCCCCTTCCAGTAGTCAAAAATTCTTAAGAGTAGAGTTATTCTATTTTCCTCACATAAATGTGTCTAAAGCAGTTTAATTATACCCATGCAAAATAAGATTTCCGAAAAGAGTTGGCAACAGAAAGAAATATAACTTAACTACGAAAGAAAATAAAAAGTCGGTATAGGATAGCAATGGTATAGGATGGCATACTCAAAGGTTGCAACAAAGAAATACATACTGCACCCTCAAGATTTTTTCATTATATTAAAGACGTAACACCGAGTTTTGAAACTCAGTGGAGCTGTTCAAAATCAAAATGAGGGGAGGGGTTAGGAAACGTGGTAAATTTTGAATTGAGATCTTCATGAAAAAGTGCTTCATATATTTTTGAATGAGAAATACTTGATAGAAAAGGATATATATATATATATATATATATATATATATATATATATATATATTAATATCAGGTGTTTTTTCTTCAGGAGTAAAGAGTGCGGTATTACCCAGCATATCACAAACATTTTGGGACATGTTTGAGTATCACAGCAGTTTTTGGCGTTGGCCCCACTGGTTGTAGGTAATTAATTTAAAATTTGAAAGAAAAAAAAATATGATCCCTTTTACTTCCTCTCCTTTATTTTAACATAATGCTTTTCAATAATTTTTCGAATGCTATTACTGTACATCGTAAAGAACGGAGAATGACCTCATTTCTGTACCACGTAAATATAAATCAATTAGAAATGCTGAGAGAGACTTGATTTTAAGATTTGGCAGATTATAGTATGTGTATTTTGACTGTGGAGTAATTAGCCATGAGGAAGAACTTATTAACAATACAAATGAGATTAATTGCTGTAACAGCTTTACAAGAGTGCAATTTAGATATTTTTCAGAATATAATTAACTAAAATTTTCAGCCAACTTCCTTAACCAATTTTCCTTAACCCGAAGCTTCCTTAGCCAAGCTTTCTTAGCCAAATAACCTTTCATAACACCGTACTGCAGGGTGGAGCTTATTTTTGAAATCTTCTCACCCCCTAATTTGGTTCCTTTTTGTGAAAAAAAAAAAAAAAAAAAACAGACAAGTTTTGGCAATTTGGTTCTAGCAATATTTAGAGGTAGCTCAACGATGGGGAAATATTTGATGCATATGCATACATTCATATATACAACACATGGAAATTTAACTTAATGATAAAATCATAAAAATACATTCATTACTACTTCAGTTTTCTATTTAAATTATGTAAGGCATTACTAGACTACGTAAAACTATAAATAAAAGGGGAAAAAAAAACAGATGAATCGTTTTGTGTTGCTATCACAGAATACATTAACTACCTTTAAAAAATGTTCGAAATATTTTTTCTGAAACTTAGTTTTTAGAAATCATGAATATTTTGGATTAGAATTGAAGACTTGGTTTTAATTCTTAAGGCTAGACTTGGCTCTTACTTGCTTTCAAACAATGTAATTATTAGGCGGTAGCAGTAAAGTTCACTTAACTGTGCTAAAAATATAAAAAATTTAATAAATTGTAACTATGATAGAAAATTAATCTATAATCTTACTGAAGAACTTGATCATTTATTGAGCTGCTGAGAAAGAAATTTATTAATTTTCCGCAGTTCCTACAGAAAAAAGTGAGACTGAAGCTATTTAAGATTTGTAATGTTGATATGGCAGCATTTGTCCAATGATTTTTAGTCGCACCAGTCCAAACACTGATCCCAATAAACTAAAGAAACTTCTTCCACGTGCCCCTGGAGGCCCAATTAGCCCCGCTTTACGGTTACTTCAAAATGTCTTCGAACTCTTTACTAGTTTTTCAATTGCATACAACAGTAGTTTGTATTTCATACCAATTATAATTACTTTGACTGAAAACTTTCAAATTTTCCCTATTTCCTCTTCTGGTGGAATCCATTATCAAGAATGCGAAGATGAGGACAGGCCCGTCATTTCGAACATTTCGAGGCGGGGGGGGGGGGGGGGGTCAAAGGTTTTATACCCGATACAAATTTATACCAAAAAGCAGCAAAACCACACCCACTTTATCCAATTACATTAATTTTTCAAAACCAGAGGGGTCTTTTAGATGACGTGCCTGGATTAGGAAGTAGTTTTCAGCAGTTCTTTCTATAAAAATGCATTTTTTTATTTGTGCGCAAAAATTCTATTGGTCAAATTGACCCACTCCACGGTTCAGGTATATGTGCTAATAGTTTTAAAAATATTTAAGCTAAGGATTTTTAAATTTGGCAAATCGTAGTTGACTTAAAATGATTAAAAGTTACAAAGGGATTTTCTTCCACAACAAAAAAGTTTCGCAATGTGGTAAATTGAACATCGTTTTAGGTCAAATGGTACAACACATGGAAATTTAATTTAATGATAAAATCATAAAAATACATTCATTACTACTTCAGTTTTCTATTTAAATTATGTAAGGCATTACTAGACTACGTAAAACTATAAATAAAAGGGGAAAAAAATAAACAGATGAATCGTTTTGTGTTGCTATCACAGAATACATTAACTACCTTTAAAAAATGTTCGAAATATTTTTTCTGAAACTTAGTTTTTAGAAATCATGAATATTTTGGATTAGAATTGAAGACTTGGTTTTAATTCTTAAGGCTAGACTTGGCTCTTACTTGCTTTCAAACAATGTAATTATTAGGCGGTAGCAGTAAAGTTCACTTAACTGTGCTAAAAATATAAAAAATTTAATAAATTGTAACTATGATAGAAAATTAATCTATAATCTTACTGAAGAACTTGATCATTTATTGAGCTGCTGAGAAAGAAATTTATTAATTTTCCGCAGTTCCTACAGAAAAAAGTGAGACTGAAGCTATTTAAGATTTGTAATGTTGATATGGCAGCATTTGTCCAATGATTTTTAGTCGCACCAGTCCAAACACTGATCCCAATAAACTAAAGAAACTTCTTCCACGTGCCCCTGGAGGCCCAATTAGCCCCGCTTTACGGTTACTTCAAAATGTCTTCGAACTCTTTACTAGTTTTTCAATTGCATACAACAGTAGTTTGTATTTCATACCAATTATAATTACTTTGACTGAAAACTTTCAAATTTTCCCTATTTCCTCTTCTGGTGGAATCCATTATCAAGAATGCGAAGATGAGGACAGGCCCGTCATTTCGAACATTTCGAGGCGGGGGGGGGGGGGGGTCAAAGGTTTTATACCCGATACAAATTTATACCAAAAAGCAGCAAAACCACACCCACTTTATCCAATTACATTAATTTTTCAAAACCAGAGGGGTCTTTTAGATGACGTGCCTGGATTAGGAAGTAGTTTTCAGCAGTTCTTTCTATAAAAATGCATTTTTTTATTTGTGCGCAAAAATTCTATTGGTCAAATTGACCCACTCCACGGTTCAGGTATATGTGCTAATAGTTTTAAAAATATTTAAGCTAAGGATTTTTAAATTTGGCAAATCGTAGTTGACTTAAAATGATTAAAAGTTACAAAGGGATTTTCTTCCACAACAAAAAAGTTTCGCAATGTGGTAAATTGAACATCGTTTTAGGTCAAATGGTACAACACATGGAAATTTAATTTAATGATAAAATCATAAAAATACATTCATTACTACTTCAGTTTTCTATTTAAATTATGTAAGGCATTACTAGACTACGTAAAACTATAAATAAAAGGGGAAAAAAATAAACAGATGAATCGTTTTGTGTTGCTATCACAGAATACATTAACTACCTTTAAAAAATGTTCGAAATATTTTTTCTGAAACTTAGTTTTTAGAAATCATGAATATTTTGGATTAGAATTGAAGACTTGGTTTTAATTCTTAAGGCTAGACTTGGCTCTTACTTGCTTTCAAACAATGTAATTATTAGGCGGTAGCAGTAAAGTTCACTTAACTGTGCTAAAAATATAAAAAATTTAATAAATTGTAACTATGATAGAAAATTAATCTATAATCTTACTGAAGAACTTGATCATTTATTGAGCTGCTGAGAAAGAAATTTATTAATTTTCCGCAGTTCCTACAGAAAAAAGTGAGACTGAAGCTATTTAAGATTTGTAATGTTGATATGGCAGCATTTGTCCAATGATTTTTAGTCGCACCAGTCCAAACACTGATCCCAATAAACTAAAGAAACTTCTTCCACGTGCCCCTGGAGGCCCAATTAGCCCCGCTTTACGGTTACTTCAAAATGTCTTCGAACTCTTTACTAGTTTTTCAATTGCATACAACAGTAGTTTGTATTTCATACCAATTATAATTACTTTGACTGAAAACTTTCAAATTTTCCCTATTTCCTCTTCTGGTGGAATCCATTATCAAGAATGCGAAGATGAGGACAGGCCCGTCATTTCGAACATTTCGAGGCGGGGGGGGGGGGTCAAAGGTTTTATACCCGATACAAATTTATACCAAAAAGCAGCAAAACCACACCCACTTTATCCAATTACATTAATTTTTCAAAACCAGAGGGGTCTTTTAGATGACGTGCCTGGATTAGGAAGTAGTTTTCAGCAGTTCTTTCTATAAAAATGCATTTTTTTATTTGTGCGCAAAAATTCTATTGGTCAAATTGACCCACTCCACGGTTCAGGTATATGTGCTAATAGTTTTAAAAATATTTAAGCTAAGGATTTTTAAATTTGGCAAATCGTAGTTGACTTAAAATGATTAAAAGTTACAAAGGGATTTTCTTCCACAACAAAAAAGTTTCGCAATGTGGTAAATTGAACATCGTTTTAGGTCAAATGGTACAACACATGGAAATTTAATTTAATGATAAAATCATAAAAATACATTCATTACTACTTCAGTTTTCTATTTAAATTATGTAAGGCATTACTAGACTACGTAAAACTATAAATAAAAGGGGAAAAAAATAAACAGATGAATCGTTTTGTGTTGCTATCACAGAATACATTAACTACCTTTAAAAAATGTTCGAAATATTTTTTCTGAAACTTAGTTTTTAGAAATCATGAATATTTTGGATTAGAATTGAAGACTTGGTTTTAATTCTTAAGGCTAGACTTGGCTCTTACTTGCTTTCAAACAATGTAATTATTAGGCGGTAGCAGTAAAGTTCACTTAACTGTGCTAAAAATATAAAAAATTTAATAAATTGTAACTATGATAGAAAATTAATCTATAATCTTACTGAAGAACTTGATCATTTATTGAGCTGCTGAGAAAGAAATTTATTAATTTTCCGCAGTTCCTACAGAAAAAAGTGAGACTGAAGCTATTTAAGATTTGTAATGTTGATATGGCAGCATTTGTCCAATGATTTTTAGTCGCACCAGTCCAAACACTGATCCCAATAAACTAAAGAAACTTCTTCCACGTGCCCCTGGAGGCCCAATTAGCCCCGCTTTACGGTTACTTCAAAATGTCTTCGAACTCTTTACTAGTTTTTCAATTGCATACAACAGTAGTTTGTATTTCATACCAATTATAATTACTTTGACTGAAAACTTTCAAATTTTCCCTATTTCCTCTTCTGGTGGAATCCATTATCAAGAATGCGAAGATGAGGACAGGCCCGTCATTTCGAACATTTCGAGGCGGGGGGGGGGGGGGGGTCAAAGGTTTTATACCCGATACAAATTTATACCAAAAAGCAGCAAAACCACACCCACTTTATCCAATTACATTAATTTTTCAAAACCAGAGGGGTCTTTTAGATGACGTGCCTGGATTAGGAAGTAGTTTTCAGCAGTTCTTTCTATAAAAATGCATTTTTTTATTTGTGCGCAAAAATTCTATTGGTCAAATTGACCCACTCCACGGTTCAGGTATATGTGCTAATAGTTTTAAAAATATTTAAGCTAAGGATTTTTAAATTTGGCAAATCGTAGTTGACTTAAAATGATTAAAAGTTACAAAGGGATTTTCTTCCACAACAAAAAAGTTTCGCAATGTGGTAAATTGAACATCGTTTTAGGTCAAATGGTACAACACATGGAAATTTAATTTAATGATAAAATCATAAAAATACATTCATTACTACTTCAGTTTTCTATTTAAATTATGTAAGGCATTACTAGACTACGTAAAACTATAAATAAAAGGGGAAAAAAATAAACAGATGAATCGTTTTGTGTTGCTATCACAGAATACATTAACTACCTTTAAAAAATGTTCGAAATATTTTTTCTGAAACTTAGTTTTTAGAAATCATGAATATTTTGGATTAGAATTGAAGACTTGGTTTTAATTCTTAAGGCTAGACTTGGCTCTTACTTGCTTTCAAACAATGTAATTATTAGGCGGTAGCAGTAAAGTTCACTTAACTGTGCTAAAAATATAAAAAATTTAATAAATTGTAACTATGATAGAAAATTAATCTATAATCTTACTGAAGAACTTGATCATTTATTGAGCTGCTGAGAAAGAAATTTATTAATTTTCCGCAGTTCCTACAGAAAAAAGTGAGACTGAAGCTATTTAAGATTTGTAATGTTGATATGGCAGCATTTGTCCAATGATTTTTAGTCGCACCAGTCCAAACACTGATCCCAATAAACTAAAGAAACTTCTTCCACGTGCCCCTGGAGGCCCAATTAGCCCCGCTTTACGGTTACTTCAAAATGTCTTCGAACTCTTTACTAGTTTTTCAATTGCATACAACAGTAGTTTGTATTTCATACCAATTATAATTACTTTGACTGAAAACTTTCAAATTTTCCCTATTTCCTCTTCTGGTGGAATCCATTATCAAGAATGCGAAGATGAGGACAGGCCCGTCATTTCGAACATTTCGAGGCGGGGGGGGGGGTCAAAGGTTTTATACCCGATACAAATTTATACCAAAAAGCAGCAAAACCACACCCACTTTATCCAATTACATTAATTTTTCAAAACCAGAGGGGTCTTTTAGATGACGTGCCTGGATTAGGAAGTAGTTTTCAGCAGTTCTTTCTATAAAAATGCATTTTTTTATTTGTGCGCAAAAATTCTATTGGTCAAATTGACCCACTCCACGGTTCAGGTATATGTGCTAATAGTTTTAAAAATATTTAAGCTAAGGATTTTTAAATTTGGCAAATCGTAGTTGACTTAAAATGATTAAAAGTTACAAAGGGATTTTCTTCCACAACAAAAAAGTTTCGCAATGTGGTAAATTGAACATCGTTTTAGGTCAAATGGTACAACACATGGAAATTTAATTTAATGATAAAATCATAAAAATACATTCATTACTACTTCAGTTTTCTATTTAAATTATGTAAGGCATTACTAGACTACGTAAAACTATAAATAAAAGGGGAAAAAAATAAACAGATGAATCGTTTTGTGTTGCTATCACAGAATACATTAACTACCTTTAAAAAATGTTCGAAATATTTTTTCTGAAACTTAGTTTTTAGAAATCATGAATATTTTGGATTAGAATTGAAGACTTGGTTTTAATTCTTAAGGCTAGACTTGGCTCTTACTTATTTTCAAACAATGTAATTATTAGGCGGTAGCAGTAAAGCTCACTTAATTGTGCTAAAAATATAGAAAATTTAATAAATTGTAACTATGATAGAAAATTAATCTATAATCTTACTGAAGAACTTGATCATTTATTGAGCTGCTGGGAAAGAAATTTATTAATTTTACGCAGTTCCTACAGAAAAAAGTGAGACTGAAGCTATTTAAGATTGGTAATGTTGATATGGCAGCATTTGTCCAATGATTTTTAGTCGCACCAGTCCAAACACTGATCCCAATAAACTAAAGAAACTTCTTCCACGTGCCCCTGGAGGCTCAATTAGCCCCGCTTTACGGTTACTTCAAAATGTCTTCGAACTCTTCACTAGTTTTTCAATTGCATACAACAGTAGTTTGTATTTCATACCAATTATAATTACTTTGCTAGCAAACATCAAATCATAGAGTATAGATAATTAGTTTATTCTTAAAAGCATGCATAGGAATTACATCCTCTCCTGAAGATTGCGCTGCTTAAAAGTTTTCAAAAATATTAGGATTTTTTTTTTAGTGAAGTGTGAGCCGGGAACTTCATTAAAGATTATTGCAAAACTAGTAGAAAGCATAACGTTAAAGACCATCGACTATGCAAACAAATACCTAAAACAAAATAAACCAAATATAAGGAGATTGTAATGAAGTTCTGGAACTTATGAACATCTTTTTTTTGTTGGTCCAGCTTAGTATAATTACATTTATAAGCTATTGTCACAGGGAGCAATCTACCATATATGGTCTTAAGTCGTATATTTCCTCAAGCTCCGAACATCCGAAACTCAATTTATATTAAATTCAAAAGGAGAAGGACAATGTCCAATGCACCTTTTCATAGTTTGTATATATTTGAAAGCTCAGATGTCTGCACTGCAAGCTTCCAGAGTTTCTTACAATTATCTGTTTCTGAAATCGCTACTTGAATTTTCATCAATAATTCAACATTTCTGAATCAAATTCAAATAAATTTTCAAATCACTTGCAATATTTATTAGGACTTGTGGTGTTTAACTTCATTGGATAGTTGTCAGTATATCAACAAAAAGACTGATGTTGGTGGTGAATGATATGTAAAATTAAGTTTCTGCTAAAGTAGAAATTACACCAAAAAATCAGTGTTGAGTTGAATTGAATTAAAAACAAAATCTTAGAAGACTTTGTTACAAATGAGTAAATGATATTATTTCCATTGTTGGAATTTTCTTCTGATGAATATCTTGGAAGTAATCTGGAAGATTTAACAGAGTAAGGAGGATAACTTTCAGATAAAGGACATAATTAAAGTCCTAGGAGCAGTCAGGGCCGTCGAGAAGGGGGGGGGCAGGCCTATGCATTGCATAGGGGCCCGTGAGAGATTGGGGGGCCCGCGAAGCGGGCATAAGAAAAAGAAAAAAAAAAAATCCCTCCCACCACTTTTTTTTTCTTAAAAGAAAAAGCTGTTTAGTTTGAAGAAACTCTTTCTCCTAGAGATTACAAGTTTTCAATCGTGCATGTTCGAAGTGAGATTTTTTTTTTTTTTTTTTTGTCCTTATCTTCAGAGCCCTCTATCGACCAAAAATAAATATGCCTTTTTTTTGCGTAAATTGCAAGGCTAAAAAAAAAAACGCTTTTTTCTGACAGATTACCAGAACTTTAGTAAAATGGACAAAGGGTAAAAAATTTAAAAAAAAAGCGCTTGCAATTTTTAGCGTTTGAAACTTAAAACGTTGGCAAACGGCTCAGTTTGATGAAATATTTTAAAATATGTATTGTTCTGAGTTTTAAGTTCAATGATACAAAATGAAACTAATTCTAGCGTTGTTTCAAGAGTAAAAACGGTTGCCTAATTAGGGAAAACATTTTGGACGAAGCACTTCTCATCAAATATCTAAAAGGGGCACTGTTATGTCACTCAAGGGTGCCCACCTAGGGGGGTCAGGGCCATTAACTTTTTTGGGGGAGAGGGGGTGCCTTTTCTCTTGGGGGGGAGAGGGATGGGTTCCCTGTGTCACTGTATTAATTAGAATCAGTGTTGAATTTACCTATAAGCTAAACAAGCTATAGCTTTCTCTGTGTGTGTGTGAATTCTACTTTCTCATTAGTATCTATTTTTAAATATTTCCACTATTTATTTTAAAGAGTTTTATGCATTGTTTAATCTAGATAATTTTTCAATTGATTCAGCGTTGTGTTTGTCGGTGGGTAGAAGGGATAATCAAAATTATCGGGTCGAAAAATAAAATATGTTAACCGAAAGTCGATGTGAGCAAGTGATAGACTGTGTGTCATATCGTTTCTTCTCTCTCGCTCTTCCTGTCTGTCGATAAATATCAACGATTTGTTGAACCAAGGGCAATTTTTCTTTTGTATTGCCTTAATTTGCAAAAGAGTGCATAAGTTTAAAAAATTTCTGTATTTTGTTCTCCTATTTTTGCTGATGTTTTTGTAGTTCGAATTACCTCTTATAAGACCTCAAAATGCAGAATTTTTTAATGCATTTTTCTAAAACATTTACGGGGGAGAAACCCCCGCCCCCCTCAAATTTGAGGTATTCTACCCTCAACTCAAAGGAGGTCCCTGTCAGGGCCGCGCCGTCCCTATGTGCAAGGTCGTGCGAAGCACGACGGCGCCAGAGCCCAAAGGGCGCCGAACTCTACCGATCAAAAATGCTTTAAATGAAGGAAAAACAAACTCTAACCAAAAAATAAAATAGAATTCTTCATGACATTTAATGGAGGCAGTGAAATTATACTGCTCATTGAAACAATTAATCCGTCTCACTGAGAATCTAACAGGAAAAAAATATCGACTTGTTGTGTCTAAACATGCTATTCAAAAGCGCTATCTTTTACACTGAAAACAAGTGACATTAATTAATGCATACATTAGCATTTCCTTCTTAATTTGGAGCCATGAATGCTCTTTCGGTATGTCTTTATTACACAACATTGAACATATGAGGAGCAAAAAATTTGCTTATCCCCATTTTGGTTCTTGATGTCAATATCTTGTATTATAATTTGTGCAGACGTAGTCGTTTTGTGATTAGTTCGTTGTAATTCCACTGCTTCATGTTATCATACATTGAAAAAAAAAACGGTAAGCACATTTGCATATTACTTAGATGTGTGTAATATTTATACAATGTAGGACAATAATTTAGGTTAAAGTTTTAGTTCCGAAAAGTGTTGACCATAATTACTTGATTCTCCCCTCCCCTCCCCCGTTTATCTTTTTAACTATTTGTGCATTAAATTAAAAAAAAAAAAAAAAAACTTTGGAGAGACTATATATTTGTTTTGGATCTTAAATTCAATGCCTTTTGTAACGGATCCGTATTTTAAAATTTTTGATTTTACCGGAAAAGATTTCAGTTTCAGATTTTAAGGGGAAATATCCTCTACTTCAATTTAGAAATCTATTCAGTGCTCTGTTGTCATATTTTGACCGGCATAACACTTTAAATAATTATTTATTAATTAGAGAGATATTTAGAGCGGTGTTAACTTTGATGTTCAAAATATTTTCTTTTTCCAAAAACGCATTAGCATATCGGATTCGGTCGGATTCGTCAAATCGGGCCCAGCCTGAAAAAAAACCCGCTATCTCGGTAAAGTAGGTTTTCCAGAATTTTCTATATTTTGAAACTTACTTTTCAGAAACAAACTAAATATCGATCAATATAAAGTCCAGAAATAGACATCTTGCTTTCTGGACGGTAATCAAATATTATAATAATTATTATAATATTTGATATACTGTCCAGATTATTATGTTGCATACTGGCAAGCTTGCAGTAGCTGCATACTAGCAATGCAATTTAAGCTGCATACTAGCAAGCAATAATTATTTCGATCACATTCCAAGATTTTTTTTAAATTGCTGGGGTAAAATGCTTTGATTAACTGAAACTGGTCATCTCTTTTTTAACGGGAGCTCCATGCAAGGTTTCCAAGAGAAAAAGTCAGATTTCAAAAGTCAGTTTCAATCGCCCGTACGTTACACCCGCCCATACTCGAAATAACTTAGAGATAAGAAATAAACACGTACACTGTGTTCCAAAATTGAAAATTTACAGATTGTTTTCATTTTAATAAATTAAGTGCTAAATGTATTTTTTTTCTATGTTGCATTTGTCTACAAAACCTGACACTAGGAAGTAACTATATTTTGCTCGAGCGTCACTGCATGAAGGCGCTCAAAAGACATTTGCACGACGGCGCCGATCAAGCTTGGCGCGACCCTGGTCCCTGTATAACTCTCCTGAAAACCCTCCTCTTTCAAGGTAAAAAAAAAAAAAGAAAAAGACAGTATAACAAAACATTTTTTAAAAACACATTCATGGCTATATCGCTATATGTGCCAGAGGAAAAGAGACATAATTGGGAAAAAAACTTAAAAAATAGCCCGTTTTGCTCCAAACATAATGTTGTCCGAGCTACAAAAAAGGTCCCCCATACTTAAAATAGCCTAGGGCCTCATTAAGTCGAAACCTGGCCCTGTATACAAGAATCTCTTTTTAATAACATTACAAAGTTTGGATTAAGAAGCACAGCAAAGCAATTTTAATTGAGAAAAAAAACTTTCAGTTAAAAAAAAAAACCTTTTTATTAGACCTAGACACATTGACAATATTTAGGACATTTATGTAAAAACAGAGCGAAGAAAGAGGAGATTCAAGTAAAAAGTTAGGGGCCCTGAAGAAAGTTGCATAGGGGCCCATAAATCCTATCGACGGCCCTGGGAGCAGTAAATGGCCATACAAACAAAATGTGAAAATTGCTCTTATGGGAGACAGTGGGTTAACCCAGTGGTGTAAACCAACATCAATTCCTATTACAAGCTATTGAAAGTCAAAGTATACTGCTATTAGAGACAAAAGTCTTAGTTTTTGCATTAATGATACATTTTTTATTTCAAATAAAAAGTTAAGTCGATGTGTACAATAATGTTTAAAAATTTTGGAATTTAAACGGTAATTGTAAACACATTTTGTTAAGTTTCGAGAAATCGTTGTTTTCGGTTATCTTTCAAGCTTTGATTCCGTTAATTTACCTCTAAATAATTTAATGCATTATTCAAACTGGCCTGCAAAAAACAGAAAAAAAAAATCGCGGCTTTTAAGATCTAACCTAATGCACTGCTGAAAAATCGTTTCCAACAACGTAATTTTATTTTTAAAAAAATTATAATGTTTAGTACTTTTGAGAAGCGTTAACGGAATGTTTGTTATAATATTACTAGAAAATCGCCCGTCAAGGTATGATGGGTGAAAATTTGCTCCTACATTTTAGCTCAGCAATTGCCTGTTTGGTGATATTTTGACAGTTGAAGTTTTAAACCCAACTCCAGTGGATTAAATCAAAACTCCAGTAGATAGAGTTCATTGTTGACCATTTAGTCTTTCCCTGCATGATAAACATCACCAAAACGTATTATCAAATTATCATGCCGTGGCGCGAGTTTCACTGTTGAAACACGCGAGTTACTCGATCATCCGCTGTTATTTATATTAGGATAAAACTACATGGAGATGTGTCTCTACGTGGCTGAATAAATCTTAATAATTTTGTAAAACAAAAAATGCGAATAGATGCAAATTTATAAAACCAAATGTGTACATAATTTTTATTTTCGACACATTCACTGCTTTGATCTTTTCATGTGACTGTATTATCAATTATTGAATGATTGATTTCCCAAATTTTGGCTAGTGCAAATTTTGTTCTTGTGGTAGCTTTATTATTTCTAAATAATTCATATTTGTTTTTTTTTTATAATTTAATTTTTAAAAATCCTTAGTCAGTTTTAAACAAAAAAATTATAATACGGTAGTAAAAAATTATATTCAGCGAGTGGTAGTTCTAAAAATGCCATATTTTGTTACAAGAACAATATATGCACTTCACAAAATTAATTTCTTAGTACGCCACTGCAGGATAATGAATTTTAGGCCATTTTATCCGGTCTGAAGTAAAAACATTCCACCAATTTTCAATTTCGATAACAAATCTTGAGGGTACATGTTTCTCTCAACACCCCCTCTGGGTTGAGACCGGTTTATTGTGATTTGTTTAGAAGAAAGGGGGGAGGGGGGAGTATGGGGCTTTTTGGCGGTCGCCGCAAGCCTGTCAAAACAGGTGGCAAGCACTTCCATATGGCTAATCGCTATGTTCTTTCCCCTATCCTTCTTTATCGGAATACAGACAAACCTTTCAAATAAAACTGATACTGAACATAAAGAAAGATAGATGAAAATTTATTCAAACAGTTTGTTTAATTCATAAATCTTCACTTTATATAATCGAAAATAAAACATTTTTTCCGCTAACGAAATAGGAAACCAATGTAAAAATAATTCCTTTAATCATTCGCAGTTTTTTTTTCTTAATATTTTCCATTCTATCCTCCTTATAATTTCTATTTCCATCTCCTTTCCTTTTTTCCCCGCTCGAGTTGTAATTTTGAATTATTTAAAATGCTTAAAAAGCTATTGTTATATAAAACTTCAAATCTCCTCTTTGTAGGTGCAGCGAGAAGGATGTGTGTGTGTGTGTGGGGGGGGGGGGGGGGGTCATCTTTCCGGTTAGATGCCTTGGTTACAAGGTGGGCGACCACCCTTATTTTCAAACATTATCGATTTTGAGATTTTGAAAAATTTAGAGAGCCCCCAGTGTTTTAGAGAGTTCTTTCTAAATCCGCAATTGTTTTTTAAATTGGTAAACGTTGAATTATTAAGAAAACTAGAAGAAATTTACTAAACTCAAATGCACTGCTTATAACTGAAATTTACTTTTTCTTTCTTGATTTTCTCATAACCGCGTTTTTTAAGTTGCGTTAAGGTTTAGAAAAGTTACAATGAATATTAAAGAAAAAAATATTTAGGTTGTTCGCCTACCTTAACAATATTGTAAAACTTAATTCAGTATTTTATACATATATTCTCTCTCTCTCTCTGACAGTTTTTATCAAAAAAAAAAAACCTTCAGGAGGTAGTTCAGGCTGCGCTATACTTGTAATGAATCTGATTAGTGATTGCATCACCGGTATACCGAATACCGGTATAACGAGCAACTTTACAATTTCGCAATACGAGTATTTGCGGAGGTAAAATACTGGTATTTTCGGTATTAGGTGAAAATAATCAATAGCTTCAATTAAAGAATTTAACTTATTATATATATCTACTTTATATTTTAAACGTATATTTCTTTGTCCATGATACAACAACCAAAATCAATCAATTGATGTAAACATTTGGTTTCAAAAGCATGAACTAATAGAATATCATTTAACACAAATAGCGGAAAAATTGCAAAATGATACTGTCATTACTATATGTTGAGCTGAATCGTATTTTCGTGCGCTTTTGTGCACCATGTTTGTATTTTTTCCATTTCCCTGATCAATCACTTTCCCTTCTGTGAAAGTTAAATTTCGAGTGTAATTTTGAATGCATATGTTCTGTGAAAAATTTATTTCAACTATCAATTGCAGTAATACTTTATGATTTTTTTACAAAAAAATTGTTTCAACTGTACTAAATTTTGACAAAAACTCTTTCTTGTTAGCATAACAAATAGGTAATTTGTTGTCACCATCATCAGTATTGTTGTCCTGTCTCGCTATTTGACTTTATACTTGAAAGGTAATATTTAGAAATTATAGAATAGTGCTTGAAAATTTGCATACAGGTAAAACCTAATCAACTGAAACATACTTTCATATATTTGCACAATTATAATTGTAAAGAGTTTTGAAAAGAAAGCGAAAACGAATAAGAGAAAATAACAAGATCTAATTTAGTTACGTATCGTAAATTTCAAAAGCAAACACAAACCTCTCCTTCTCAAGAGAAAATGATGTTAATATTGGAAACGTATCGTCTCTCGCAAAGAAATTACAACTAGCCATAAAGATAAATGTAATTAACAATAATAATAATGCACACAATACAAAACACACACACACAAACGGATAAGCAAGATACCAAATTATTTTAAGATGAAGGACTTCTAGGCAATTAGAGGAGATGAATTGCACATTGTTAATAGTACCACCGACCTGCGTGAATCAGCAAGAGTACTTTTAACTATATGAAAGTTGAGCACTAAAATGAGTTCCATGCTTAGACAGTTCAATTAATGCATTATGATTTTCACTATTATCGATTTTTTATTATGACATTTGTTCCTTCATTTTATGTTTTCCACAATACGTTTTCGTAAATAATATAAATTTTGCACACAATTATGAAGTGTGGCAAATGGAACAATATGCTTTCAAGAATTGTTTGAGAAATTTCAAATAACGGTATTACGTTTTAAAATACCGAATACCGGTATTGAATTTTCTGTCCGGTATTGCAATCCCTAAATCTGATAGAGTACAATAAGATCAGTTGTTGCAATAACAAACATTTTAAATTCACAAGACGGGCCAATGGGACGGTTTTACAGGTTAAATTTTTCCCATTGAAGGAAGGGGGGGATAGTAAAATGCATGAAATTTTACAGTAATTTAATATTGTTCTACAATTACCGACATAAATTATGTTTTGAAAAACAACTGACAGGTCCGACAATATAAAGGATTCACGAGGAAGTTGTTTCATAAAGGTTATGATGAGTCTGGTATTTCTCAAAAAAAAAAAAAAAAAAAAAAAAAATGCCGTTACGACGAAAATGCATAGTGTATAATTTGCCTCTTTAAACTTCAATAATCCTTTCTGCTTAGTTTATGTATTATTTCGTCACATAAAACCTGATGGACGTTATATGATAGAAAAAGATATTTAAGAACAACTTTTTATAGTTTTTGAAATATGCCGTTTAATGATTTGTTAAAAAGGTTTGATTCGAAAGTAGCTGTTAAATGATTGAATATTGCCACTAGCGCAGCCAGAATTTAACTTACTGGGTAAAGGAGAGGGGGTGGTAAAGCAGGCCCTCCACCCAAATATAACTCTATGATGAGATTAATAATATGGTTCA
Organism: Uloborus diversus; assembly: GCF_026930045.1. NCBI lineage: Eukaryota > Metazoa > Arthropoda > Arachnida > Araneae > Uloboridae > Uloborus > Uloborus diversus. The sequence goes on from NC_072736.1 coordinate 111,760,279, forward strand.
AAACCAAGCGTTCTCAGGGATTAACCCCCGAACAATCCCACCCTACATTCTCACGGGAAGCTTTCATTACAATGCGAGGGCGAGAAAAGATAAAAGAAAAAGAATTGACGTTTTCTCGCTTTGAAATTCTTTACACGGCCTGAAGTTCTCATTAGAATTTCAGGGTGAAAAAGAACTATTTCAATAAATTTGAACTGTACAAGAAAAAATAAATAAATAAATAAATAAATAAATAAATAAAATAAACTCGATGTTTCTAAAAAAAAGCTTTTTTAAAAATTGTTTAGACCTTTTTCACATAATATATATGTACCCTTCCTCTCTGCCAGTCTAGAGAGACATCAGGGACTGGTAGCAAGAAAATTTTACGCTGCCATCATAAGCCCCCCCCCCTCCCCGCCCTTTCCCTACCTTATCAGATTAAGGCATAGGCACATGGGGTACCAAATCTGCAGGTAAATTTTAAAAAAATCAAGTAATTTCATATCGCACTACAGAAAGGCGTAAATATCAAGAAGAGTAAAAGAATTTTAAAATTGTAAACTCTTTAACAACTTACATGAAATACACCGCCAGCTCAGTCAATTCCAGCCGAGGACTGCAGTTTCGTGCTTATTAGCACTCATCAGCCCGGCATAGGACTAACTGAGCTGCAGGTGGAAAACCTTTTAAGAAAGCCAAGAGTGCCAAACAAACTGGTAGCTAATACAGAATTAGCACTAAATGTAAGGAGTAAGTAAATGTGTGTAAATGTGTGCAGTAATATACAAGTGTCTTTAACAACTTGTATTATTACTCCAAGCTGAACAGTATGCTTACGTTCAGTGGTTGGAAAAGCTACATTTTGTTTTGTAGCGAACTACAACTACTTTGTTACAAATGTAGTTAACTACAACTACTTTTTTCAAAATGTAGTTAACTACAACTACTTTTTTCAAAATGTAGCAACTACAAACTACTTTTGAAATGTAGTCGCTACTTCGCTACTTTTCAAAAAATAAGTAAATAAAAGGCATACACAATTGGTTGTCCCTCAAAAAATGAAAGTCATTTTTTCAAGTCGCATACACTCTTGTATTCTTCTTGTGTCAAAACAATCGTGAGAAAAAGTTTCATATAATTTTCACAACGGCAACCCGTGCCGACTTGCATCTGAAAGTGTAAAACAGTTTGTATGCTAGGCCACATGGGGGAAAAAAAAAACTTTTTTTAGAAACTCGAAATTTCTGTTGATAAAACGTTGCCCCTGTACCCAACACCCCATATGTGCCACAAGAACATTTATTCAAATTAAAAAACATTTAGATATGCCACACTTGACCTAAAATTTATAATTTTATTTAAGAAATTGATTTTTTTTGCCAATTATTCAGTTATCTTTTAAAACATTGCATATAAATTTAAGTTGAATATCAAGTTCAAAAATTACTGCCGAACATATTTACAAATCAACAATTACAAACGAATAATAAAAAAATAATATATTTTAAATGAAAAATTTAACTCAACCTGGAAAAAAACCAGATCTTTGAGTACTGAGTCATTCCATGTCAAGTGACCTAGGGGTCCCCACTCGACCATCTCCGATTTGGATGAAATTTTATAGAGGAGTAGAGATGCCTTTGAAACTAATCAATGCAAATTTTCAGCTTCCTAGATCCAAATCCTGAGGATCTAGGATCTCCGAAAAATGTGATCCAAGATGGCGGATCAGCTTTTTGTGCCAAATTGCCAAGTTTACACCAATTTTACAGGAAATTTTATTACACTGAAAGCCCGAAATTTTAGGCGCTTAAAGTATGATTGACCGTTAGTATATTCAAGTATTTTTGTGAATTTGAGCTTGTTAGATTTTGTGTAGCATGCGCGTGAACTTGTGAAAAAGCGCGATGGGAAAATTTTTTCCTGGATTTTAGGTTGCCATAAAATCTGAACAAAAATAATTCAAAAGCTCGTACTGCGTGATTCCATTGCAAAAATGCTTGTTTTTAATGGGTTACAGTTACCGAGCTTAAATATGTATTTTCTGGAAGATATTGTGATTCAAAGTAACTATCAAAACCATTCAAGTGAAAAATAGCATATTTGCAAAGCGCTATAGTTCAAGTTTGTCACCTCGCATCTTCTTTTCGTTGATATCATTAGAAAGAACACACTTTTTCCTTTCAAAATAAGTTTTTTCTTCGATGGTGTTCTTTCGAATAAGGATAAAAAAACGAGCTTGAAATTATGTCATTCGTAACGAATAGCCATGTTCAATCTCAGATTACGGGACATTTTAAAACACTGAAAGAATGAAATTTTAGGAACTTAACGTACTTTTGGTTGTCAACACGTTCTAGTATTTTTGTGAGTTTGAGTTCATTAACTTTTGTGTTGAACGCACTCAAAGTCTTGACGAAACGCCGCAGAGAAACTTTTTCCTGGATTTAAATTGTCATAAATTCTGAACAAAAATGATTCAAATGCTCGAACTTTGTAATTCTATTGTCGATATACATGTTTTTAATGGGTTATAGTTGCAGAGCGTAAGTATTGATTTTCTAAGAGATATTGTCATCCGAAGTGACTATCAAAATAGTTCACGTGAAAAATAGCCTGTTTTTAATGCCCGGTAGCTCAAGTTTGTCACTTTGCATCTTCCTTTCGTTGGTACCATGAGAAAGAACATATTTATTCCTATAAAAATAGGTTGTCTTTTAGATGGTGTTCTTTCAGATAAGCGGGAAAAAATGAGCCTGCTATACTATTTATCGTTACCGAGAAAATCTCGTTCTTAAATAAAAAAAGAATGGTGAATGCCGTGACAACCGACTTATAGGGATTTATCAACTGTTATAAGTCAGAAATAGTTTCTTATTAATCATTTAAAAAGTTCTTTTGTAAATGAAATATGTTAAAATCAGAAAAGCATTTTGTTCAGGAAGCGGAATGATACACTAAAAAGAACAAGATATTTTTTTTTAAATCATATTTCATTTACAAAGTATCCTTTTAAATGATTAATAAAAAACTATTTCTGACTTATAACAGTTGCAAAATTCCTATAAGTCGGTTGTCACGGCATTCACCATTATTTATTTAAGAACAAGATTTTCTCGCTAACGACAAATAGTATATCAGGCTCATTTTCCCCCGCTTATCTTAAAGAACACCATCTAAAAGAAAACCTATTTTTATAGGAAAAAATATGTTCTTTCTCATGGTACCAACGAAAGGAAGATGCAAGGTGACAAACTTGAGCTACAGGACATTAAAAACAGGCTATTTTTCATGTGAACTATTTTGATAGCTACTTTGGATGCCAAAATCTCTTAGAAAATCAATATTTACGCTCTGCAACTATAACTCATTAAAAACATGCATATCAACAATAGAATTAAAAAGTTCGAGCATTTGAGTAATTTTTGTTCAGAATTTATGACATTCTAAAAACCAGGAAAAAGTTTCTCTGCTGCGTTTTGTCAAGACTTTGAATACGTTCCACACAAAAGTTAATGAACTCAAACTCACAAAAATACTAGAACGTGTTGACAACCAAATGCACTTTGAGCTCTTAAAATTTCAGGCTTCCAGAGTTATAAAATGTCCCGTAATCTGAGATTGAACCTGGCAATTCGTTACGACCGACATAACTTCAAGCTCGTTTTTTTTATCCTTATTCGAAAGAACACCATCAAAGAAAAAACTTATTTTGAAAGGAAAAAGTGTGTTCTTTCTAATGGTATAAACGAAAAGAAGATGCGAGGTGACAAACTTGAGCTATATAGCGCTTTGAAAATACGCTATTTTTCACTTGAATGGTTTTGATAGTCACTTTGAATCACAATATCTTCCAGAAAATACATATTTAAGCTCTGTAACTGTAACCCATTAAAAACAAGCATTTTTGCGATGGAATCACGCAGTACGAGCTTTTGAATTATTTTTGTTTAGATTTTATGACAACTTAAAATCCAGGAAATTTTTTATCACATCGCGCTTTTTCACAAGTTCACGCCCATGCTACACAAAATTTAATGAGCTCAATTTCACAAAAATACTTGAGTATACTAACGGCCAACTATACTTTAAGCGCCTAAAATTTCAGGCTTCCAGTGTAATAAAATTTCCCGTAAAATTGGTGTAAACTTGGCATTTCGGCACAAAAATCTGATCCGCCATCTTGGATCACATTTTTCGGAGATCCTAGATCCTCAGGATTTGGATCTAGGAAGCTGAAAATTTGCATAGATTAGTTTCAAAGGCATCTCTACTCCTCTATAAAATTTCATCCAAATCGGAGGTGGTCGAGTGGGGACGATTTGAAAAATTAGGTCAGTTGACGTGGAATGACTCTACTATGTGGGAGACTTAAAAATTGCAGGAAAACAAAAATTTCTATTTAACGCTAATTACCTACTTTTCTATTTTACTGTTTATATTTTTCAGCATGATAATTTCGTAAAATCTTACATTTCTGAAAATATGTATCAAAAACTTAATTTTTTGAAGAAAATTATAAATGTTAGGCACGTGTGGGATATCTAAATGGTTTTTAATTCTGAGTTTGTAAAAAAAATTTTTATTTTAATTTGGCCTAGCATTACACAAGTGCTGGTTCACACTTTCAGACATAATCGGCGCTTGCTGCCGTTGTTCAAATTATATGATTTTTTTTTTTTTTTTTTTGACGTAAAAGGACAAAATATAAGACAGTGTGCAACTTGAAAATCAACTTTCGATTTTTTTTGGGGGGGGGGGGGACACCGTAATACACACACACACACACCGTAAGAGGATTGAACAAAAAAATATTGATAAATTAGCTCATCAGAAGACATTAAGAAAACTCTCCGTTATCATATACTCTCACACACTGTAATGCTCGTATTTATTGTTAAGTCCTCCAGAACAGTTCAATTTCATCCCTTTCTATAGCATTTTCAGTAGCTTCTTTTTATTTGGTGAATACTGTCGAAAATTTAAGCCTTGCTAAAATATTTGTTTTTAAATCTTCGGTCTGTTCATATAAAACTCACCAAATTTGCAACTCGCGAAATCACCGACATATTCATTTTCGCAAAAGTAAGTGCTTTTTGCAATATGAATATTGGTAAAATATGAAAATTACGACCGCAAAAAAACTAATCGCGTCAAACAGATAGAACGTATGGCGTCAAAATGAAATGCCTGAGGTCAGCTCGTATTTTCATGAGTCTTATTTCTTATTGCATCCGCTGATGTACTTGTGTAAAATTTGCGCCAGTCAAATTCGTTTGAACCTTTTTTTTCTCAGTTTATTTAAAAGTAGTTTCCAGAAATCGCTACAAACTACTATTTTTTGTAGTTAACTACTCACTACACTACTTTTTGAAAAAAGTAGTGCGCTACACTACAAGCTACTCAAAAATGTAGCTACTACAATAGCGTCGCTACTTGTAGCGCGCTACTTCCAACCACTGCTTACGTTACTATTACATTTGAAATGATTGATACTTTTGATATTTACTTTTTATTGCAACCAGGCAAAATTTGACGACACCTTATTTTATGATACATATTTATCACAAGTATAAGAGGCACTGAGAAGCAAAGGGATGCAAATGACTCTTAAAGGTTTGACAACAACGCCTGCAAAATTTAAACAGTGAGTAGCGTAAGATTTTAACTTCAAACAAATTTCGTGTGAGATCACCAGAGCCCGAACGTCAGCTGAGATGGCTTGAAATTGCAATTAAAGGGCTTGATGCAAAAAGGAGGAAGCTCCAAATTTCAATTTTCAAAAGTTCCGCATTAAAACTTAAAGCGCCATATCACAGATTTAATTTAGAAAAAAAAAAAAAAAAGACTCCTCTGGTAAAAGTGCTAAGAGTTATATAAGGGGAGTTATTAAGATATAAAAAAGAAAAAAGTGGATTGACGTTTAAGCTTACTTTTATTGTAGTGAATCCGCGAAGAAAAATATTTTCCGCGCTTTAATGAGACTAAGATTTAGTTTCGATCATTAGAATTATAATAAAGATTTTCAGTTGTGAAGAAACGGATGATGCCTTTATTAACGCTGTATTTATTCATTTGTTTAAAAATGTAGGGTTGGTTGGAATATGTGGGTACCCTAAAAAAATATAGAAATGACTTTTATATTTTTTTACACTTACCATGTCACATTTCATCACAGTAATTGATTTTACATATATTTACGCTTCATGGTACGATTGATTTTACATATATTTAGGCTTCATGGAATATAACCTATATGTCATAGAACCTATATGTCAAAAAAAGTTTCCTAAAAAAATATATTTTTGGGAGTTTAAGCAACATTTTTCAAAGAAGTGTTTCCATGCTACTTTTTGCAATTGTTTTGATCATTAAACTTTCATGTATATAATTTAACCTAAAATGCGTTCTATATTATGAATTTTTGCATCAAATATATTTAATAAGTATTTGAGAGGGGGGGGGGTGTCCCACTTACCCCGTAATTTTTCTTTTAAAGGGTAAGTTGGTCCCCTCACTGTGGGGTAAATGCGTTCCCCCTAGTAGTGAAAATTTTGATATCAAGAGTAATTCTGATGAAATTAAGTCTATTTATGAAATAATAGGTAACTATGAAGACCTAGTAGGAAGTGATAGTTTAACTATACAAAAACTGCTACAGATAATGAACATTTATTTAATGAAACTTCCATCAAAGAAAATCATATAAAGTATTATATAGCTCTAATGTTCGAACTTGATTATTCAAAGAAAAAAAAGTAGTGCTGAATTTACAAGAACGGATAAAAATAGTGAAACTTTTTATTGGCCTGATGCAAATAACGTTGGATGAAGTGATAATGATTAACGCTTATCCTACTTTAAATAGACGTCGCCATTTAGTGTCTCCAATTTCATTTTTTACTTGTAATTTTTTTGGCTAATTTACAAAAACTAATCTCAATCAACTGATATGTTCATTTAACACACTTTTTATGTAAAAGTTAATTATATACCTATATGCTTTCAATAAATTTCATAGATATAACTGTTTTGTTTTTCGTTTTATAATCCTCCATCATACAGGTTTAAATGGTAGTAAATATCTTATAAATGGTTAAATTTATAAAAGAAAAACCCCCTTACCACTTTTTTTAGCTGGCTTGATTTAAATTTAAATAAGAGTGGGGTGACCACTTACCCCTTTATTATGGGGTAAGTTAGAAACCTATGTGATTTTTTAAAAAATATAATTGTTAAGAAAATTTGAAGCCCTTATTATAAAATAATAATGAACTTTTGGTTATTACCAATGTCCAAAATGAAAAACAAGTCAGGAAGTTATTATTATTATTGCTTCAAAATATTTGTATAAGGTTTCAAAAACGCATTGTTCTAAAAAGAGGTCCCACTTACTTCAACCAACCCTTACAAATTTTATTGTTTACCTAGGCTTGATTTTATGAATAACTTTTGATTTTGATTTTTAAAGAAGTAAAACACTTAAAAACGTTAAAAATCGTTTTTGTTATATCATTAAAATAAAATGTCACTGAAAAATATCAAGTACGGGAAAAGAAAAAAGTTGGCTGCAGTGCATCTACCTTTATTAATCGACGCCATTATCTCTTTTACATACTTCCTGCCTCTCCACCCTATACAAAGACCAATTTACAAGAAAAAGGTTTGAGCAAGGTAATGAGAGGCGAGAGGGGGAGGGAAATGGAGATTTGCTACTTCCTTTGATTTTGGCGGTCGCCCCAAGACATGTCTATTGACATTTACACCAATTCCATATGTGAAGTGTTATTTTATTGTCCTTGTTTTTCAGAGTTCTGAAGCTTGAGTATATTACTGTATTCGCGTTTTTCTCACGTTGATCCTTGATCATCTGTTGTAAAGTGTCAGAAAATTTTTGATTTTCAAAATCTCAACTTTCAGATAAGAAAAGAGACCAAAAAAACAATCAAATTACTTTGTTTAATTCTTGGAATTCAACTTTATATCAATGCATATATTATTTTCTATAGATTGAAAACATGAAATTGGGATCTTTCATATCTTGCTATAATGAATTGACAACCATCTTGAATTTCCAACTTATCTTTCTTTTCTCTGGGAATACATATAAGTATATCATAAATTATGGGAAATTTCTCAAATGAATTTTTTAACAGCCAGAAGAATGATTTTCTATTTATTTTGTGTGATACGAAATCTTCTCTTCCAAAGCACAGTATGAAAAAGGACGATTTTTGTGTTTAATTTAAATTTTTGTAGAAAGTACAAATATTTCATAACTGAGGAATTTGGGGCATATGAAAGAAATGTATGTCATACATAATGTGATACAGATCAGAATAACAATTTTCAAATATTTTTGCTACTTCTTATAGGAAGTTTTTTTAATTCTTACTGCAACTGCTAATGGCGTACTGCAATATGGCGTTTATTTGTGTTATGCACCTATTTTCCCTCATAATTCACAGGAATTAACTGTGCTTCTATCTTTTCCTTGCAAATTTTACGTTAATTTTGCTCTTCTTCACTTTTACTAATTGTTACTGTTATGATTACGCTGCCTACATCTCTTAAATACTTATTGATTCACTGTTTGGAGAAGGTATTTACTCTACACACTATCAAAATGCTACGAGATGCTGGTTTTTATTTCTAAGCGATCTAATGAGATTTCTAACACTAAAGAACCAAAAGTTTGGCCCCTAGAGATTTTAATCCAGAACTGTTACAACAATAGCAATTTTCAACCAAATAGCAATAATAGTAATTTTATATGCTTTAATCTGCTTCCTTTTATTGCGCTAAGATTCTTTTTTTACTGCAATCTAAAAGACTCTGAAGAAATATGTATTAATTTTATTTAAATTTTTCCCCCTGACATATTTCTTTTTCTAGTTTTAATGATATCTTCAACGTTAAGAGAACTAATTCTTATCTCCACTAATGATAAACCTTAAAAAAGGAACCAAAACTTCTTGATCTCTAACTTTAAAGTTTCAATAACTTATATTAATTCATTATGCTTACAAGAGAAAGCTGTAATTCGGTTACTATAGGACATGACACATGTAAAAAAAAATCTGCTAAATGAGAAGACTCCCTAAAGAAATTTAAATTTACAATAAATCTCACGCAAAACGTTTTTTAATGCAAAGCAAAAGCAATCACGACTATCGTGATTGTACAAGTATAAGTAATATGATTTTATTGCTTATGTTTGTGATGCATGGTTACCAAGTGAAATCTTACCGCCTGTTGCAAACAGTTATCAGCAGCTTTTGTCGGATATCTTTTCATCCAAAAGCTCAATTCTTTAGCATTGAAAAAGCGTTCCTTGTAAAGCGGAAACACGTGTATGCCGTACTGCAGTAATCTGACAGTTTTGTGCAATAGAACGTTATTTTTAATTTTCGTAACCATACAGTTAAACATTCTTCAAACACGCACACAAACAAACATTCTTAATATTAAGAAATAGAAAATAAATGTGTGCTTTTGTGTTTGTCAGATGTGCGTTTTCATCCTTGAGCTCATTTATTTCACAATAAAAAGGAAGGTCCTTTTAATTCCGAAACACATGTCTACAGTTGCAAGTTTGTGCATTTTAGCGTTTTATAACTATTTTTAACTCTTAATTTTAGTACTTAGTTGATTGAATCAACTAAATTTTAAAATTTTGATAACATTTTCTACAGCAGCAGTTTAACACGAAATATCTCTGATTAGAATAGAAGTAAAATCTCGCGATTAGTATCTCCATATCTATTATCATTGTTAATTTTCTAATACTTTTTATTGTGAGAAGAAACGTGTTTTCATTAGCTCACGCAAATAGTTTGCAGTTGCTTTGTTATAAAATTCTACAACATCTAATATGCAAGTAAGTGTACTCTTATTTTGAAACGTTAATTTCTTTATCATACCTATTAAATATAGAATTAGGCCTGACGAGAGGCCGTGTCAGTCTAGTCAAAAACTAGGGCCTGGTCCGAAATTGAAGTAGTATGAATAAGTGCATTGTATGTGGGAGCAGAGGCCAAGTCGACCAAATCTCTCGGCGGCCCTGAAGTCCCATACTTCTATTTATTTTAGTACTGCTTTTTACGCCAATTATAATGTCTTCTTCAAGCCTAATATGACGAAAGGATAATAATTGCGCTCACATGAAGCTGGTAAATATTATAATATCAGTTTTAAGGGCACTAAAATAAGGTAATTTTATTTTTTTCTTTCCTTGTTTCAGATTTTTTTTTCTTCAGTATATTCAGTATATCAGTATATCTCGTATCGGTTTTAGTATACATTTTAGTTTGGGTTAGTGTACGAATTAGCATTTATGTGTTTGATTGTACATAACAAGTGAAAATATACGGATTTTCGTGTGAAGGGGCACCAACTTTTACCAGGACTTTTAGCATCAATTTGGCACCATCGAGCCCTGATCGAAACCAACTAATATTGATGAATCTAAGCTGTTTGGTGATGGATAATGATGATTCAGATGATTTGCTTCAACTCGAATAAGATATGTAGACATAAATCTGCCGTTTTTCCGGAGAATGCAAAGTCTTTCATTTGCGCTAAGTCGATTTTTTTTTATATGCCTGTTGCAATAATGCTAAAGGCACAGCCTCTAAAAAGTGTAAAAATGCTTGAAAACATTTGTTTTCGGCACTCAGAAATTGCCTAGGTTCTAGAAAACGTCAGACGGTCTCAAGAAAATATCGTTGACCCTCTCTTCCTTTTTTTTTCTATAGCTCAAACCCTGTTTTTATTACGACAGATTAATCGCTCCGATATAACGTAAACAAATTTTCAATGGAATGAAAAATATTTTGAAGGTTCCGTAGTACAGGAGTTCTCAACCATTTGTGCCCTCTTTTGAACACTGATGAAGGTCGCACCCCCCCCCCCCCCCATTCTTCCTCCACGCACACACTTCTACAGTGTATGGTTGATAAAATTGGAATTCAAAACTGAAGCTACATATTAAATGAAAACATAGATAAGTTCGTGCACAAAATTTGTTATTAATAATCATTTTTAAACTTTTAATATCACTATTATTAGAGTAGCTGAAATCAAATAACCAAAGAACTATAAGTGCAAGTAAATTAGGATCTCGGCGAAGTTGGTTTGTAATACCAGTATTTTTCACAACTTCTATGTGGGGAGTAATACTACCAATTTATCCTTCACAAGTTATTTAACATTAGATTGTAACTGTTACAAAGTACTCCTCAAATCAATTTCAATGTCCATTCTTGCTGGTTATTTTGACATTGCTCTTTTTGTCATTAATTTCTAATGTGAAAATATCATTTAATACATTTCAGAAAAACAATTGCTATACCTCAATAATTATTCATTATATCATTTGCTTTAAAAGATCAATAATATAGGGGAACAGTGATTATGGTGCTGAGGTTTTTGTAACAGATTTTGCAGAAATTTGGTACTCTGAGTTCAAATATGACATCAGACTATGCCCAGAAGCTCAAATTTCCAAGATATAGCATTTAAATATACATAAAACGGGTTTAAGTTACACATATAGATCAAATAAAACACAGATTTTTCATTCCTATTTGCATTGTACAAATAATAAAGATTGATTATCAAACAGTGCAATTAGGCTCTTGGACATGGATACCTAATTTTTAAGAACCTCAAAATGACTAAAATTGTTGTATTCTTACATAAGAAATTTTTACCTTAATTTTTCTCCCTTATTTATTTACTTTTTTTACATGTACTTAAGTGTGGGATACTCTGTCACCCAACACATATTTTGAACGAGTGGCAAAATACCTCAACACCCCTGAAATTGTGGTTCCCCGTTTATGTTTATAAGGTTTGACTTCAGACGATCCCCCAAAAAATGTATTTCCGGTCACCCGCTATATTTTTCGGGCCCTGAAAATATTGTATACGAAGATCCAGCTCATCACACATCGCGCGAAGCGAATATATGCAAACCAAGAACTTACAAATTGGCTTTAACTTGTTGAAGCGATATTACTGAACTTGTTTAGCTTTTACAGCATCTGGTGGATTTTCCTTTAAGTTACTAAACTGCAGGCTGACAATAGGGTAAATATTCCAGAAGCAATCCTTGTTTAAGAAGCCTACATTTGCTTTAGAAGTGCGCAAAATGGAGTTAAAAATGCACATTTTGGGTAAAACAGCAGCACTTATCTAAAAAAAGTAGAGCTGCTAGAGAAAAACTAATTTCATCTTTCGATTCAGAACCCCAAACAGAGTTCTCAAACTCTGGGAACCAAAGAAAAAAACTTTTTTTGTTGACCTGTGTAATTAATACATTCGTACTGATATCAAAATGACTTCAAAAGGAGCAAAGGGGACAGATCGAGTCGAGAAATTGTAATTAGTGTTACTTTTTCATTACATTTTTTTAATTGTTCACGCACTCCAGGTTGAGATAGATAAATGTTCCTGAACAATTTTAAGAAAGATTTTTAATAAATTCTTCCAAGTTTGTTCGACTGGCGCTTGATAGATTTCCGTTTCTCCTCCCCCCCCCCCCCCCCCCCCCGTTCTCGTTCCTTCAATTTCAATGTTTGACTTTCTTAAAAATTAAGATCCTAAACTCTGAATTTGGAAAATGTAATGAAACGAAAAGCTTAGAACTTCTTTTATCCCATTACGCGTTCTAGATTCAAAAATAACTGTTATCAATTTTTATTTATGTTATAGAGCAGTGGTCGGCAACTGGCAAACCGCGGTGCAGATCCGGAACGCGATCGGTCAAAAATTGTAATGTCAAAACTATTTTGGAAGAATAACTTCCGCAAAAGTCTTCAGATAACAATACCTTTGGGTATTTAAATTACTTTTAAAAATATTCTACTGAGGATAACAATGAATACCTTTGAGAATCACCCTCACCATTTTGTTAAATATACTACTGTTGGAGCAAACCTAACCTGGCAGCATTGTGAAGGCATCCCATCTCCTAATCACAATCTTGCGTTGCCAGGTTAGTTTGCACCAACAGTAAGTTTGCTTAGTTTTAGTTCATCATGATTTTTAACTTATTAGTTGACTGATTTGAGCCATTTACTGGACTATCATCATGTAAGGTTTACATACATTTGGGAAACTTTTGGATAACTAATATTGCTCAAAATTTACGGCACCCACCTTAAACACTCTCTGCATAAACAAACTTTTTTTTGCGTGCAAAATCTTGGTACCATAAATTCTCCCATTGATTTTGAACACAAATGAACCTATCGATTGTATTTAATATTAATTTGGGAGTGAAAATTAAAATAAATGAATTGTAACGCATTTGTTTTTAGTGCACCTCAATGAAAATTTTTCAAAAGTATCCGAATCTCAATTAAAATTACTTGCCGCCCCCTGTTATATAGGAATTCAAAAATCTTTTGTGAGCTAGCTCAATTCATTTATCCCTTTCGGCCCCCAAAAACCAGCTTCTGAATTTCCCTTGCGTTTAAATCAAATCACCATCAGTAATTTTACACTGATTTTTTCAAGAGATTTTGTTGTCTATTTTAACGTTTCAATTTTCCAAGAAATTTTAACTGCATGTGATAGGAAGTGTTGACATTACGTTGTCAGTAAGTAAGAAAGAGTTCATGATGTTGATTTTGTCTTACTGAAATTTACAACCAGATTTAGCTATATTGTTAAGTAAACTAATATTAGTTTTATAAATTCTCAGGAGTTCAAATTCAAATAAGTTCAGTTGCATTCTATCCCAAAATAACTTGGCGACAGTAACCAGAAGAGACGTTTACTGGTACCAGCTTGACCACGGAGAGATGGCGGAAAACCTTGAAGCGAAAATATCATTTGTAATAGGGGGAACTAGGGATGTTTGACCCATAGGGAGACTTGACCCATGATGATTTTTGCCGTGAAAAGGATATTTAGGGAAAATTTTAGTCATATTATTGGTTGAGTAGTCACACAACAGTTTTTTGCAGGGCGAAACCATTTCGAAATTGTCAGTGGTTTTCAAGAAATTCAGTGTTAAATGATACTGCACCTTAACAGTAAAGTTTGAAGATTTTGGAACTTTTTAGATTTTAACCTCTAGTTTTGAGGGAAATGAATTTTCAAAGTATGCATGCTTTAGTCTCTTTTCTGGCTATCTCTTTATATAGAGTACTTTTATATAACTTAGATCTAAGTTGCTAAAAAATTAAAGTAAACAAAAGAAAGCTAACTAGGGAGCTTTGACCCAAACTAAGTAGGGAGTCTTGACCCGAAGACTAATTTGATATTTTTGTTTAATTTGATGTTCTTTCAATGAAATTTTATTTTTGAATCTTAGATAAAATATTGTCATTTAGGTCTATTGATTTGCTTTTATTCATGCAATGACTCTAATATTGTAAATATGAAGGCATGTTTTTTTTTTTTTTTTTAATGAATAACTATAATATATAATATTTTGGTCTAAACAATTGTTTTTATTTGACAAATAACTAAAATACTAATAATCTTTGAACCCAATGAGTTGTTACTTAGTAAAATAACTGAAATATTGCTTATGTCTGATCTGATATTGCTTAGGTCTGAAGTGTCAAATAGTGAGAGGCGGTCCCACTTATCCTACCTATTGCGAAATAACAAGAAACAACCTATTTCAAATGACACAAATGACGTTTCGGCTTCAAGAACACCCGCCATCTCTCCGTGGTCAAGTTTTGGTGGCATATGAAGAGTTTCTTTCAAAATACAGTATAACATGGCTAACTCTATCAATATTTTCATAAGTTCAGACTAAATTTCTTTAACAGATGTGTTTCGGATTGTTTTTTTACTTTGCGTCTCTAAGTAAATGATTGGTACTTCTTTTAACAATTCTTTCTAACAATTTAGGTGAGAAAAAATATTGGCTATTCAAAACTAGTTTAAAAGCTACTCTATTACATAGCACTAACATATTGCCCTAAGTACTAATGGCATTTTCAGTTAAAATGAAGGAAACATGTGTAGATTTTAAAGTTTTATCAGAAAAAATGTAGTACAGCATAAACTGTGGTGCAGTGACAAACACAGAGGGGGTGCAAAGGAGCCCCCCCCTCAAGATTTTGACTAGAATGAAACTTTTTTGTTTAATTTTTTTTAGTGAACTTACATCCTGGATTATATAACCACTTGAAAGTACCTAAAATATGCACTAAAACTAAAAAGATTTGAAGTGCTATTTTTTTTTTAAACTTAAGTTGAAAATGTTACACCTGAATATAAAATGTTTGGCCTCTTTTTTTTTTTTTTTTTCACTGTGTTATTAAAGCGATAAATGTATATGTATTATAATTAATTTGATTGAAATAATTGAAAATGAAAAAAAAAAGGTAAAAAAAAGTAAAAATTTTAGCTTCTTACTCCAGTTTTTAAGAGTGCTCAATGACCCCTTCATTTAACATTTGCCACAGTATAGAAAAAGCTACAAGTTTAGAAATATAAAAGTTCCCCAGCTGCTTTTTTTTTCTGTAAATAATTATTTTAATGCTATGTATATGCATATTACTACTGTATATTATAATATGTAGCATTGTTTTTTCAGTTCAAAGCATTTTTTAAACCATCCTTCCCATACATATTAAGTTTGGGGGAGGCGGTTGAGCACCTGCTTTCAGTTGAAATTGGAAGCTAAAAGTCTTCCAGTAGGTTGATATCCACAAATCTAAAAATATTGAGGGGTGTCTCGTTATCTAACAGAAACTTTCTTTTTACATGTATTTTTGAACCACCTGGGGAGGGGGCATTTCCACAAAGTGGTGGTTAGTCATTTATTTATTTTTTTTAATAGTTATGTTCGACTTTACAGTTTGCGCCAGTCAATTTAATTTTAAAAAAAATCTCAATGTAAAATGAACGTACGTACAGGAAAAAAATTCTACGTAGAATATTACAATCTTTAGACATCGTGATAAATAAAATCCATAACAAAAAGTAATAAAAAAGTATGGAATACTAAAAAGCGAATTAAAAAATTAAAACAATAATGGCAACAAACTATCAAGAAAATAAATGAATAACAACTTAACAGAAAAAACAATGGAAGAAAAAAAAAGAAATAAATACAAGTAGACAGAAAAAAAAGGAAGATAATCAAATGAGCGAACGCCCGCCGCAAGCACTGAAAGGGGTTTGTTTACTGTCTCTGCGCGGAATCAGCTGTTAAAGAACCCTCCCATTCGCAAAATTTTCTCTACTACTCCAATCACTGACCTTCAAGTGACCTGTGCCCCTGAAAAAGCTTCATGAGGCATCCGCAACTATCCCCGCTAGCCCGCGGCAAAAATTCCGAATTCTCACCCACATCTGCCTAAAAGCGGAAAAATCACGTGAAAATACGGGGGTCGTCTCCACGCTGCATTTGCCGTAAAGCATATTTTATTTTAAAAAAGGGGGACCCTAATACTTAAATTTTATTTTTCCATCATGTCAGTGTGTGTGTGTGGGGGGGGGGATCTATTCGGACTCATTCTATATTAAAAACTCGTTTTTTGCTGGTGATTGCATCACATATCACACAAACACAAATATATTCAACAAAATTAGTTGAGACAAAGGAAAAACTTTAAAATCCGGACGTTTTGTCCAGCCTGCTCAGAAAACTGGACGTTATGTCCTAGCTGTCCAAAAATGTGGACGTTCTGTCCTTGGACCTTTTGTCCGTCGGACATTATGTCTGTTGGACGTTATGTCCGCTGGACGTTATGTCCGTCGGACGTTCTGTCCTTCGGACATTTTGTCTCTCGGACGTTTTGGACCTGGACGTTATGTCCGTGGACGTTTTGGATTTGGACGTTTTGTCCGGATCCCATGAATGCCACCCCACTACAACGACACCTTCGGTCGGGTACTGGCACCACAATTTTGACACAAACTGTCCGAAGTCGCATTCACGCTGTAAGTCGCTGATCGTCGACCAATGGTCTGTGTCACATTAGCTGCGAGACACCGTCGCGATACAGGGAGTAGATAACAGAGCATGTGAATTGGAGAAGAAATGAATGGAGCAATATTTTTTTCTCTGACGAGTCCCGTTCTTGTTTTTATCCACGAAATGGCGTATTTTCATCTGGAGGAAGCTTGGCATTTGAAACAATCCAGCTTTCGCGCCCGAAAGTGTCAGATTTGGTGGTGGTGGTGTGATTGATGGTGCATGCTGGCATCTCCATTGATGGGCGTACCGATCTGCATCTCTGCATGTCATTCCGAATAGAACTCTGACCGGTCGTCAAAGTAGAAATGAGATCCTCATACCTATTGTAGTCCCTTACCTTGCAGCAATTGGAGGCGACTTCATGTTAATGGACGAAAATTGTCGACCACATCGTTCTTACTTGATGAATGATTTTCTTTTGACGGAAGGAATCATACGAATGGAATGGCCAGCGTGTTCTCCAGATATGAACCCAATAGAGCATGCTTGGGACATTCTAGGCAACGAGTTTTTGGACGCCTACCACCTCCCCAAACTCTCCAAGAACCGGAAAGAGTGCTTCAGAGGAATGGGGAAGAATACCCCAGCCCCTCATTAATAGCCTCATTAATTCCATGCCTCAGAGGTGTTTTACATTGCTGGCCGTCCAGGTTACCATACCCCTTACTAAAAGCGATTTTCTTTTAAGAAAACCCCAATTTTTTATCGCTTTTCTCATGCGCACAAAATGCGTTTTTTTTCCCTTTTGTACCCAAAAGTTGAGAAAAAGTATTTTTTCCTGCCATACAAATGAATTTTTTGTCTCAAATAGTTTACTAACGCCTGTCGATGATGTATCAATCATCCAAAAAGTTCTCCAGGTTCAAAATCAACCCAAAACCTTAATATCCTTTAATTGTTTTGAGCAGTGTAGTTAGTTTTTGGTCAAATACTCCTTATTTCAATTTTGGAACAGAAAACTGTACTCTATTTAATGCTTAGACGGATCCCTGAGATGATATTTTCCTTATTTAGACAATTTAGACAGTAACAATAGTAAACAACGTGCATCATTCACAAATCGTTTGATCACAAATTTGCAGATGACTTTTCATCCTAAAGCTCGCAGTTCGTTGCATTGAAAAAAGCCTCTTTGAAACCCCAAAACACGTGTCTGTAATCTGTTTGCTAATTTTTGCATGATATATAGGTCTTTTACTATTTTTGCTTTGTTGAGCGAAATATTTATTAATTTTAAATTTAGACAGTGCCTCATGTCTAACATTGCTTAGCAAATACCGGAAAATTCATACATTTTATTATTTTTTTATTGTTATTTTTTATTTTGAAAATAATTACTTGTTTCTTCAAATTATAAGAAACCAATGTTTTACCAAATTTGCATTGATTTTCTTCCTGCATAATAATTGGATTTGGGATAAAATGTGTTCTATAACCCACACTACTCTGCACATAATATTACGTGTTCCTTATCGATACAATCCCCCATTCAGACTCTTTCGCGATCAGGTGATTTCTCTCACATTCCACCAAATCAACAAAACAAACAAACAAAAAAAAAAGTAATCAATTAAATATCTATTTTGAGAAACTCCTCAAACTCCCGTCTTTAAAATTCGACTGAATCATCTAACATTTTTATGAATGATTACAGAGCATTCCGTCTCACCCCCATCAATTACTAGTTTACAATTACTAGTTTTTCCAAATCAAAAGATCAAACCAAAGTTTTTACCAAATTTGCATTGAATTTCGTTTTTCATACTAATCAGATTTGGGATAAAATGTCTTCTACGACCCACACTACCCTGCTCATAACGTTACTTATTCCTTATTGACATAATCCCTCATTCAGACACTTTTGCGATATGATGATTTCTCTCATTCCCCATAAATCAAAAAAAAAAAAACATATCAATTAAATCTACAATTACTAGTTTTTCCAAATTCAAGTTTTCAAAATTAAAATTGCTTCCCATATTAAATATTGGAGGATTATTAATTGATATTTAAAATTAAATCAAACCCAAATTTTTACCAAATTTGCACTGAATTTCGTCCTCTATAATACTCGGATTTGATGTAAAATGTTCTCTATAACCCACTCTACTCTGCGTATAAAGTTTCGCATATCGATATAATCCTCCATTCAGACACTTTCACGATATGGTGATTTCTCTCACATCCCACCAAATCAACAAAACAAAACGAAAAAAAAAAAACTTATCAATTAAATATCCATTTTCAGAAACTCCTCAAACTCCCGTCTTTAAAATTCGACTGAACCCTCTTTAACATCCCTATATGAATGATTACAGAGCATTCCGTCTCCTCCCCATCACAAACGATGCTCGGATGGGGAAAAAAAATCCCTTCTGAAAAAGATTGTGAGTAAACAATTGGAGGCACAGAAGAGAGATGAATAAAAGCTTCTCGGGGGCCAGTGGAACAAGGGGATCGTCAAAGAGTCACCGCGGATGCTGCCGTCCGTCTGTCCGCATCAGTCAGGAGGCGCCACATTCCTTGACTAATTGTGTCTCCGCGCTGAGCGAAAGCCCCGATGGCGCCCCGCGAGTAACTTTTAGGAGGCAGGCCAACAAATTTCCAGATTTACTCGCGAGTCGATTATTTGTTTATGCGTTCTCGATTTCAAAACTGGAAATAGTGACTGGCAGACGATAATAGACTTTCGGGGCTACTTGCTGGAAAAATTCTATTTGAGAGCGAAAATTCAGTCATAGCCCGCGTACAGTCCAAATGGAGTTGTTTCCATCAGTCAAAAGTACTACAATGTACTCCTGATTATCAGTGCGCGGATTTATCCCGTTTGCTGATTATCTTTGAAGTCAGAAATTTAAATTAAAAAATTTAAAATCAATTAAAGTTACAAAGTAAGCCAAATTTTATAACACATCTCATTACTAGTACTAATTTATTACTCTTTGTATTAGTAGAGTATCGTAATCAAACCCGAAGTATTTTATTTACCACCGTGTACTTTACTTATAACCTCCTAATACACAGTTTTCTGCATGCTTGGTCATTTTCGGACTATCCGTATTTTTGGATTATCCGTGTACACCCTTGCATTAATTAGCACGGATAATCGGGAGTGCAGTGTACTTTTAATCACTGAAGTTGATTTGATGAGCAAAAACATTACATGGAGCGAGAAAAATCTTTTATTTTCAAAGCGTTTAATTTTTAATTGATTGTTTAAACTGTCCAATTTTTCAAATAAGGCGTGGTCTTTATGACGTCAAAAGTGATAAACTTTGGCGCGTACGCCACGGGCCACTGAATGTTTACGCTTGCTGTCTACCGCGTTTCTAGGTTATGATGGTTTAGAAGCGAATTAGATATTGCGTTCTACGCTTGCTATCAACCATATCGTTGCCACTACATATGAGTGAAGAAGCGAATTAAATATTGAGCTCTGCGCTAATGGCATCAGTGAATGGTATTTCATCACTTGTGATGTCATCAACAGAAGCGTAAAAAAGGAAATTGAATCTGCGCACCGATTAAAATAATTGTTAAAAAATACTGAACTTTGTCAAATTATTTAAAAAATGGTCAAACTCTATGTTTTCAAACATGCGCTTTCAGAAAAAAATACTTTAAAAATTTTGAAAACAACCCCATTCTAATGGTACTTTTCCGTTAAAGGTACGTCATGGCATATTTCTAACCTTTTCACTTACTTTTCATTTTATTTATTCATTATTTTTTCATTTTACTTTCCGCCATGTTTGGCAAACTGCTTATTTGGCCATACCATACATAATTCTGTCTCTTTAATGGACTCTTAAACAAAATAAGCCTTGAAAAAAGACCAAACGATTCGGTAAAAAAAATCCTCTAAGTAATAAAAATAAAAGTGAAAGAATCAGTCAAAGATAAAAGCTATTAAACAACATGAAAAATGCCATGAAAATAATTAACCAAATTTTAAATGCTTCATTATCACGTAAAATAGTCAACCAAATAAATGTATAAATCAAAGCACAAATATGTATTTAAAGTTCCCTTGAAATGTAGAATTAGAAAGAGAGGGGCAAAGATGGCGACGATGTAAAGTAATTTTTCTCCCCTTTCGCAAAGGTAAAAAGTAAAAAAGTCACCAAGCCATGTGCCGTACTTATACCGGAAACAATCCATTCTAATAAACAAGAAAATTTCATGAATGTGAATGTGCAATGAACATTTTTACCTTTGTGCGAAAAGTTAAAACATTATAACTATGTAAAAAGTGTGCAGATAGCAAACGAATAGTAGACTCGCGTTTCATTGCTACAAAAATACTTTTTCCAATGCTAGAAAAATGAACTTATGAATAAAAAAGTCCTTTGGCAATTGTCTTTCTATTTATTAGCCGTAAACTAATATCTTTCATTAAAAAGCTTTCCCTGTAACCCCAAAACACGAATCTGAACTATTTTCTGTTTTAAACATTTTTTGCAATTTTAAAAATTTCATTCAAGTATGTATTCAATGAAAATTAGTAAGCAAAATCAATCTGTAAAAAGGGTTTATTATTTATTTCTTTTGTGCTTTAGAGTTTTTCCTCCTTTTTGAGTAAGAAAAAGAAAGAAATTTTTTAGTATAACGTCTCCTGCGTGAAAACACATTAATTCAGAAAGCCATCCTCGGAGAATCACAAGTTGTAAAAATATTGCTAACTCGTGTTTTGTTGTTTCAAGTAACTAAAATTAAAAAAATTAAAATAAAAAAAAAACGACTGAGTCGCAACTGAAGAATCAAGAGGGAAAATTAAAAATCCTTTTAAAAGCTTTTACTATTAAAAATCAGATTTGGGTATTTAATTTGCAAACAAATAGAAACTGGCAACAAATAAAAATTTTAAATCATTGCGTTTAATTTCGTTGTAGGCCAACAATGAATTCGGTGATCAATCGTTCGAATAAAAGCATAGCCGTTACTAAAATCTGCTTTAAAAAACGTTATAATTCGAATTCTGTGTAACATTCCAAACACATTCTATCAGACTCGGAAAAAAATTCTCTTTATTTTGGTATTAAACTTTAAAATTTTTAACTATGTTTTACCGCAAAAATCGCGAAAAACCTTTTAGAGGTTTTTAATTAATATCCTCGTTAATTAATGTCATCCAAAAACGCAACCTAGCTAAGAACACTTTCGATCAACTCTCCTTTAGAATATTTTTTTTTTTTTCAAACTAGGTCCTTCCGTTTAGGCGCTAGAGTGCCACAGAGAGATACACATACACACAGATACACAGATACGTAAAATGTATAACCCCCTTCCTTTGTATGTCGGGGGTTAAAAATGGAAACCTTCATCAACGACCTTTGAGTCAGAAAATTTTCTAATATGAAAGCTTGAATATACTAATTACTATACCGGTCATAGTTGCTATACTTGGTTAAAACATGATTACAATTATTGCTTATATCATTTGATTACGCAGCAATACATTGTAACTAAAGTGTCTATACTTGATGCATTTATTTAGGTACCTACTGTACCGTTGGAGTCGAGGTAAAATCCATTGTGCGTACTTTCATTGCTATTATTTTTGAGCAATCGCGGTTGCTTATTGTTCTGATTTGACTGTTTTTGGCGTTACGCTGATTTTATTATCCCGCCAGCACCCTCTGCAGCATCACCGTCGACCGGTCGCCTCACGATGCTGCTCCTTTTGCGAAAACCGTGTCCAGGGTGCGTCCATATCCTATACACACACGCATACACACGCACACCTACACATACACACACGCATGCCTGCACACAGACACAAACACACATGCCTACATACACACACACACACACACGAACGCCTACGCGCACACGCACAGCACTGCATACACAACATTCACACACATGTATACATACACTCACACACACACGCGCATACATGCACACACACGCTCGTGATTGCGAAAAACATAATTTGAATTCAAGACGCCAAAAATTCAAATTAATATATATATATTTTCTTTTTTCTCTTTTTGATGGTCTCCTAACTCAATCTTGAATGCAAGAAATAATATTTAAATTTTTCAAAAATGAATTCAAATTATTTTTAAGCATTATCTAATTTGTTGTTACATAGTAAGAGTGTTCAAAAAAATATCAGTAGAACAGTTCTTGAAAGCATTATTACTAAAAGTTACAGAAAAAAAAATTAAAGAAATCATTCGTGCACCTGTTTGAGACAATGAAGAAAAAAAAACAAAATGTGCCATTCTATCCCCCCTCCCTCCTTTAAAACTTCAAAGCACCGTAATCGAAAATTTTAGATGACTTCTGTAATAGCATTTTCCAAACTACAGCGTCATGTAATGCATAACGAATCAAAGCAGGGTGTTTTATTGATCACGGCGGAATACACTGTCAACTGTTCAATATGGATGACCAACCTGGTAACAAAGAAGAGCTTTCAGTAGTACAAACTCAACTAAACTACAAATGACTCTACTTGCGCAGTTCAATATTGCATTAAACATAGAAACCGAGACGTTAAGAAAGTTTTTTTCTTAATTGTGTTGATTTTATTGGAGAGAGAAGGAATTTTATTGAAAAAAAGTTTTTTTTTTTTTTTTGTTTAGCATTTGGTTTGCTGATGCCATTCATTGAACTGGATAGTTTTTGGATAATGGGGTTTTATAATGTTTCCAAAATCATTTATACCATACGTATCAGTTATGAAATGTAGGGGCCAAACGATTGAAAATAAGAAATACTACGAAACATTAGTCTGTATGAGATAAAAAATAGAAGTCGTAGTAAAAATTTGCATACATTTTGAAAATACAATAGTACACAGCGATTGTACTTGAAAATGATTTAGTCCTACTTACACAGAAATAGTAAGATATTCAAAAAAAAATTTTAAAGCCCAAACTCTTAATGCATCTGTTTCACGTAAATCCTTTCGAAGTTATGATTCTACAAATTTTATTGTAAATAGGTGAAAGCATAAATTTCTGCGAAAAATAATTTGTAAGGTGAGTGTGCCAAATAAGGCCAACCTAAGGTTCATGGCTTAGTATCTCGCTCATTTATAGTTTCAACTGACTCCACATTTTGCATATTTATCACATGATTCATAAAAAAATAAGAAAAAACTAATTCCGCATTAAAATATAATTTTCAATTATTCGATTATTAATTTTAACAAAGAAAGGGGATATGGCTTTATTAGGAACACGGATCTCCAATAAGGCCAATTTTGAAAGAAAAAACCGCAAAAGTACTCTCAAACTGAAAAAAAAATCAAATCCCTTATATATTGTTTCTGTAGCCTGTTTTTTGTTTGTACGCGAGATTTTCCTCAATTCTTGATCGATTTCTTTGATTTACACCTTATTTTAAAACATATCGTGCAGGTTACTGACGAAAAATAGACCCACGGTCTCAAAATTGTTTTTTCTGTCAATAACCTGTTTTAAAGAACCAGAATGAGGTTTTCGGTTAAATATATAACTTTAACTTGCACTGCATCCAGCAGAGCTGAATAGCTTGATCGGCAGAGCGTTCGCCTGGTAACCAGAAGAATGCGTGTCCGGACCCATGTCCGGACAATCTGCATCAAAAGAATAAGAGAAATATCGCGCATTACATGAACACTAAATAAAAACGAATAACAAATATGAGGGAGTAGATGAAAACGCTCCTTGCTGTTATGAAAACTTGATGCAACATGGAGCTAAAATGATTCTTAATTGTAAGGCTTCTTTTGTTTGTTTATGTTTTTAAAGCTTTGGCTTCGGTAAGAAAATTAAAGCATAGTGTAAGCGAAAATATAAGTATCAGGTTTAAGATTTCAGACTACAATGGAATTAATTTTTGTTCAGAAAAAAATAATAAATCGTATATTGAAAGATAGATTCTTCTAATGAGTTTTTGAAACTTTGTACGATTAAAAAAATTACTACCTCAATTTGAAGGGCAAAATATATATTTTTTCTTCTTTTTGCAAAAAAAAACAAATAGCTTATCACAATTTTACTACAATCGAAAAGCTACGTTTAAAAAAGAACTTAGTTCAAATTATTTTATATTTTAACCGTGTTGTTAAATGATGAACACGTGCTGCCATTTGAGCTATAATGGTTCAAGCAGCTTGCGATAACAAATTGTAAAAATTTTCAAAAATTAAAACACTTCTCTTCAATATCTTATCTTATATATTATTTCTGTGGATTATTTTTTGTCAGTACGAGATATCTTTCTTATCTCTTGAAGAAATTCTCCCCTCATTTTAAAACTTATCATGCCAGCTATAATGACGAAAATTAGACTTACGATCAAAAAATCAAGTTTTCGGAAACGCCCCTTGCTGTTGCAAAACCTTGATGCAGCCTGTAGTTCTTATGCATTTTTTTTTTTTTTTTAAGAAAAGTTCGAATACAATTTTCCAAATTTTTGCATCGCTTTCGGCAAGAAAAAAAATTTAAATTAACCTGTGTGTGTGATTTTTCTTTTAACAAAACTTAAAAGCACTGGACTTTGTTGTTCAGTTAAATTGATAAGTTTCTTTCGGTAGAGTGTTCGGGTATAAACTATCTGAACTTCGGGCAAGCCCAGGCTGTCCGACATAATAGCAAATTTGCATTAATATTACGCATTACAAGTACTCATAACATACAACAGATAACACACGTAATAAAATAAATGCAGTGGGAATGCTACTTGGTGTTTCGACTCCTTTATGCAGGCTACAGTTATCATTCAAGTAAGTTGACTGTTAATCGAAGGGTGTTCTTCCTTTTTTTTAAAGCTTTGGCTCCGTCCAGACCACTAAGCATAATGTAAACATAAAAAAAGTATTAGAGAAACCTCAAGAGAATCCTTTTTGTGCAGAAAAATATTTTCATTGTATGCTGAAATGTAGATTTTTCTATTAGCAGTGCTCCACATTTTGCACAAATGAAAAAATACTACGCCAAATTGAAACTACGAGTTTCACCCAGTAAACCTTTAATTATTTATTCGAATACAATATAAAACATTAAAATTATTATCAACTTCATTAGTAAGATATCATTTTCTACTCCTCTGCTTTCGGCTGAAAAAAAAGAAAAAAAAAAAACATTTTGTCTACGTTCGAAAAATTACACTTAAAAAACTGACTCAGTTCAACTGGTTTTGGTTTTGAATTTTAAGTGTTCGATTAAAAGAAAAACATGTGCGGGCATTTAAGCCATAACGGTTAAAGCATCCTGCTATGGAAAATTGTTCAGTATTCAAAAATAAAAACACTTATTTTCAATCGAATTTATTATTTCAATCAAATTCCATGTTTTTCGCATAATTTTAAATCATATCATGCTGGCTAATGACAAAACATAGACGCATGATCTTATTTCTTTTCGGCAAAAAGCTTTTTTGCCGTTTTTTATTATGCATTCCTTCAATGAATAGCATTCGAAAAGGAAGGCGCAATCGATAGGTTTGGTGGAGTGTCTGTTAATCAG
Source organism: Uloborus diversus (assembly GCF_026930045.1). NCBI lineage: Eukaryota > Metazoa > Arthropoda > Arachnida > Araneae > Uloboridae > Uloborus > Uloborus diversus. The sequence goes on from NC_072736.1 coordinate 111,786,682, forward strand.
AATAGCGCTAGTTCGAATCCGTGCCAATAAATATCTCTTTAATGTTTCTTTTTTTCCGTCAGATGCTCACATGGGCAGGACTGTATTTGCCACAACCTGTTGTTTCACATGCAAAATTACTGATTTTTCACGTGTCACTCAGCCACACTTTTAATGATATTTATATTTGCATTGAAAATACTTACAACCAAAAGGTGAGCGATGATCAAATTATCACAACGTTGTATTTAACGAGGTTTTGTTACTGATGTCTTCAAATTACATGCCTTCTCTTGTGCGCTTACTTTTTTCCGTTTACTTTTTTCGGTTTTTCTTCATAATGTTCTTTCTTTGAAATTTTTAAAGAGCGAAATGCCTTATGAAACAATTCGAAGCACAGTGCGGAGTTCCGCACGGGTCGACTAGTTACCTTTATTGTCAATATAAAAACATAACTCACATTTGATAAACTCAAAAGCATTATCAAAAGTTCCTTATTTACTACTAGAGAAATTTAGAAAAATCAATCGTAACATTTGGAAGCGCTGATAAGTCGTTTTTTTCTCTTTTTCTTTCTTTTTTTTGGTCTGTCCAGTGCTCAGTTCGTGCTCATATGCACCGCATATGCAGCGTACAGGAATCCTAATAAAATCGATCATTGAATTTTTGTGCTACAATCTACTTTTCTAGGATTGTCAAATCGCAGGAAAAAATGACGGTACACAGCGACACTTTTCTTTTTGAATTCGTCAACTACATAAAGGCTTTCTAATGTAGCTAACAAGTATTTTAGTAACTACCCTGCTCAAAAAAAGTAAAGGATATTTTAATTCTGGTACAAAAAAAGGTATTAGCAATTTTCCTTTTTGCATAGAGTTAAAGAAGGAAGTCACAAATACAAATTTTTCTCAATTTCAAACATCGCAGAATACAAATTTTGAGTTTGACGTCGAAGACGACATTTTAGTGGCAGCGAATGAGAATTCGCTCTAAACTTAATGAAAAACAAAGCAGAAAATAATGATGCGATGTTTCGGTGAGTGCGATGTCTCAACGAAGTCATTTAACGGAACCAGAAGCTTCTAGAGTTCTTGGCAGGCTGGAGGGGGCCAAACACAAGCCGGAACAGCAGAAACTATTGGAATTTCGCAAAGTGTGATATCTAGGATCTGGAACCATTTTTTAGAGACTGGAAATGCTGGCCGAAAATCAGCACAAGGTCTTAGATGGGCAAAAACACCCAATGAAGACTGTTACTTAAATTTAACCGCTCGGAGGAATCGAAGTATGAATGCCACTCCACTACAACGACACCTTCGATCAGGTACTGGCACCACAGTTTCGACCCAAAGTGTCAAAAATCGCCATCACGTTATGGGCTTCTATGCTCGATGACCAATGGTGTGTGTCACATTAGCTGCAAGGCGCCATCGCGCCAGCAGGGAGTGGACAACAGAGCATGTGAATTGGAGAAGAAAGGAATGGAGCAATATTCTTTTTTCTGACGAGTTTTGTTCTTCTCTTCATCTTGAAAATGGCGTAGTTTCATCTGGTGGGAACGTCACACTAGAAAAATCCAGCATTCGCTCGCGAAAGTGTCAGATTTAGTGGTGGCAGTCCGACGGTACATGCTGGCATCTCCATTGATGGGCGCACCAATCTGCATGTCATTCCAAATGGAACTCTGACCCCCTCCCCCCCTGTCTTCGAAGTAGGGCTGAGATCCTCAGACCTATTGTAGTCCCTTACTCTGCAGAAATCGGAGATGACTTCATGTTATTGGACGACAATTGCAGACCACATCGTTAAAACTTGATGAATGATTTTCTTTCGAAGAAGGAATCATACGAATGGAATGACCAACCCCGGATATGAACTCAACAGAGCATGTTTAGGACATTCTAGACAACGAGTTTCTGGACGCTTACCACCTCCAGAAACTCTTCAAGAACTGGAAAGAGCTTTTCAAGAGGAGTGGGGCACAATCCTCCAACCCCTCATTAATCGACTCATTTACTCCGTGCCTTAGAGGGGTCATTCCATGTCAAGTGATCCAAAGTTTTTTTCCCTCACTTTTTTGTATTTCTTTGAAATTTGGCTCATCAATTGTACCCTTTGAGGTAATCAAAAGTCCAAATTTTTAGATTTTTATCTCTATTATTTTTTTATTTATGACACTTTGATTTTTCGAAAAACCCTCTTTTTTTCATGGATGCTTGAACATAAAATGGACGATAACTCAGCACCAAATATAGATAAAAAGATTTGGTAAAAAGCATTTTAAAGTACATTAGTTGCTGTTTAATAGGATATGCAACATGACTAATTTCAAAAAAATTTTAATTTTTAAAAAATGAAATTTAAATTTTAAATTTAAATTTCTCAGAAAAGGTATAATGAATTTTTTGAAAAAAATTCTCAAAAATTTGTGCGTATTTTATCTTCATTTGTGCAAAGTTTCAAGTTGGGATCTCAATGGGATCATATTTTTATGAATTTTTAAATAAAATTTGACTTATGAAATAATGACATTTTTCAGATTCTAACTAGTTAAATATGGCGTTCTCTTACTGGGGATAATCTAGTAAGTGGTGATTGATCATGACTATGCTTGAAGTGAGCTGACATGAATTTGTAGATTAGTATCCCCCCCCCCCTAATCCACACAACCACGTTTCATCTTTTTTTTTTTTTTTTTTCAAAACTGTATTCAAAAAAAAAAAAAAAACGCTGGCATGTAAGAGTTATAATCATAATAAACTGGGACGCACGCTGCTAAACATCAGTAGTGACTAAGGCTTATAAATGGATGGAGGGGGTCATAAAAACTAAAAGTCTGAAAAACTTTAACAGACAAATAGAAAAACTCATTTCCAGCTTTTTTTTTCTTTCGGAAAGTGGGACGGTAGAGGGGAGGGGGCAATCTGGAATGAAGTTTAACAACATGGAAGGTTACGCTCAAACTAGCAAAATTTCTTTGATCTATAACTGCTTTAAATATATGTATAAATAGATCTCGCTGCATTACTCTCCTTTACAACTGAAATTAAAAAGAAAACCTTAAAGAAAAGAAAAAAAAAACAGCTGCACTCCAAATGTTGTAGAAAGACAGTTCTATGCGGACAGACATATGATCTGATACTTAGATTTATTTTTAGTTCAGTGTGAAAAGAATGGAATAATACGGGGGAAACACTCCTATTTTGCTATGATTTTGGGACAAACTATTTCTTTCGTGACTCCAAAATTGAAAATTGGTGCAGGGGTAGGGGATGAAATGAATCATAACTCCTTATCAGATACTGAATTAATCAAGTACACTTTGTGAAGTAAGGATTGAAAAAGAAACACTTGGTCTGAAAAAAAAAAAAAAAACATCAGGTGAGGCATGACTAGTATAGTGTTAATCGTTGGTGTGGGTGGGGGGGGGTAATGTACTTTGTTTTGATTTAAAGAAGAAAATTTACCAGTTTTTAATATGTTTTCTATTCATTTTGTTTTATTTTATTCATTTATATTTTTTTTACATTTTGAAAATAGTTTTGAAAATAAAAAGTAAATAATAATAAAAGTGGTGGTTCGGGGGAAGGGGTTCTTGCTTTAAAGAAGAACATTTACCAACTTTTAATAAGTTTACTATTCATTTTGGTTATTTATTTATTTATTTATTTATTTTTACATTTTGAAAAGTTTTGGAAAAAAAAAAGATAAAAAGTGGTTGTGTGGCTTAGGGGGGGGGGGATACTAATCTACAAATTCATGTCAGCTCACTTCAAGCATAGTCATGATCAATCACCACTTACTAGATCATCCCCAGTAAGAGAACGCTATATTTAACTAGTTAGAATCTGAAAAATGTCATTATTTCATAAGTCAAATTTTATTTAAAAATTCATAAAAATATGATCCCATTGAGATCACAACTTGAAACTTTGCACAAATGAAGATAAAATGCGCAAAAATTTTTGAGATTTTTTTTAAAAAAATTCATTAAACCTTTTCTGAGAAATTAAAATTTAAAATTTAAATTTCATTTTTTTTAAATTAAAATTTTTTTGAAATTAGTCATGTTGCATATCCCATTAAACAGCAACTAATGTACTTTAAAACGCTTTTTACCAAATCTTTTTATCTATATTTGGTGCTGAGTTATCGTCCATTTTATGTTCAAGCATCCATGAAAAAAGAGGGTTTTTCGAAAAATCAAAGTGTTATAAATAAAAAAATAATAGAGATAAAAATCTAAAAATTTGGACTTTTGATTACCTCGAAGGGTACAATCGTTGAGCCAAGTTTCAAAGAAATACAAAATGGTGAGGGAAAAAATTTCCCAAATTTTGGATCACTTGACATGGAATGACCCAGAGGTGTTTTGCATTGCTGGCGATCTGGGGTTACCATAACCATAATTAAAAGTGATTTTCGTTTAAGGAAGCCTCTTTTTTTATTTGTTTTTCTCGTATGCACAAAGTGCGTTTTTCCCCTTTTGTTCCCAAATGTTAAATAAAAAGTACATTTTTATTTCAAACAAATGTAATTTTCGTCTCACATAGTTTATTACACCTGTCGATAATGTATCAACCATCCAAAAAGTTCGCCAGGTGCAGGATCAACCCAAAACCTCAATATCCTTTAATTGTTTTGAGCAGTGTACAGTTAACCTCTAAGAAACGAAATTTACTGTAAAATAAGATCAGGTCCTTTTGACAAGACTTTTGTAATAACTTACATTTTTGCCTGTTGATACCAAACTGCTTGTTGATAACGCTTTACCACTAATTAAGGCTTTTGAGGACAAAAAAAAATCACGAGTTTTTGCTATTCTACATAGAAAAATGGCGTATTAACTTGATTGGTCTGCATGGCCTTTGTTGGAACACGAGTAGGGTCAAGTTTAATTTAATGGAAGGGGGACCCAAGCATTATTTTGTGAAAGCTTTTATTGCACACATCACAAGAACGACGGCACACACAAGAACACGAGGACAACAGAAAGTACAAGAATGGATGACTAAAAGTTGAAGTGGAAGTACATTCTTCCCGCGCTCTAATAGCGCCCTCTATTCCGTAATGGGGGAGATGCAACATCCTCCGCCCACAAAAGTTAAAGTTTAACCTAAACTTATAAATTTAAATAACTAGACAATTAAACATTTGTTTTTAAAATTAACTCACAAAAATATAACACTGAATTAAATTACTGTACACAATTAAAACATTCAAATGTAGATGTTGACATTAAAATATTTAAAATATCAGCTCAATGTGTCGTAGGTTTGACGATCCTACCACTTCTGGTGGTTATTGGTTCTCTCATAATCTCAGAAATTTTACCTGAAGTTTCCAAGCGGTACAAACGTTGAAATGGTCGTACCAGTTCACCACTCTGAGTTTTCAATCTTGCAACGCGGGAGACACCGTCACGCCCTTTGTAAATTTCAATAATTTTGGCTAAAGGCCAATCTACACGTTTTTTATTATCCAAACTGATTAAGACAATATCTCCCACAGCTAGTGGAGTTTGTACTCCTTTGCTGGTCTGCCTTAAAATGGAGAGATATTCTTTTTGGAAACTAATTTTAAGTTTTTGCTTAAAGGCGTGGAGGTGCCTCGCACGTTTGCGAAGGTTTTTCAAGTCATTCTGCTCTAAGTCTTCGACGCAGAATTCAATCTGATCCTGCAAAAATAAAGATGGTGTTATAGCTACTAAATCAGAGGGGTCCTCCGAGAGATAAGTGAGGGGTCTGCTGTTTAGCAGGGCTTCACACTCACACACGACGGTGTGAAGTTCATCATATTGGAGACAAGCGTTTCCTACATTGCGTCTCAGCAATTCCTTCAACATTCGGACTACCCTCTCCCACCAACCACCCCACCAAGCGGCGGTTGGAGGGTTGAAGTGCCAAGAGATCTTCAAGTCCTAGTGAGAAATAATGACACTCCAATCGATGTTCTGGAGCTCATTGTTTAGTCCAACGAAATTTTTACCATTGTCAGAGTAAATTGTTGCTACTCGACCTTGACGTGCGATAAATCTTCTTAATGCAAGAAGAAAACTTTGGGTTGATATGTCCGAGACAAGTTTGAAATGAACGGCAAGGTAAACTGCACATGTGAAAACTGCTATCCAGACTTTATCACGATTTCGTAGGAGCAGAGGACCAGCCATGTCGACACCGGTTGTCTCAAACACAGCTGACATTCTCACACGATCTTCAGGAAGAGGTGCAAACACAGAAGTGGCATGTTTTGACTTAAATCTTTGACAAATCACGCATTTGGACACTACAGATCGGACAGTTCTCCTGGATCTCAGTATCCAATACTTCTCTCGTAAGATGGAAACGAGTGTCTGTACACCTGCATGATTATACGTTCGATGCGTATCTTCGATGAGTTTGCAAACAAGCTCGTGCTTGTCCGGCAACAGTATCGGTTTTCTAAAATAATCTTCGTTATCTGTAGAGTAAAGTTTGGTCTCCACTCTGAGGAGGCCATCAGAATCAAAGTTAACCACAAAGTTAGCAGGAATCAGTCGACGGTTTTTGACAAAGGTCTCTTTTTGTATCAAACGGAAAATTTCGAGTTCCGATTTGGAGAGCTCTTCTCTGCTCAGATGTCCATGAAGAAGATTGTTTCTTTTACCATGCACTGCTGATTTTATATTATAGATGAATGTTTTCACGTAGGCCAAAATTCGTATGATGGTAGAAAATCTTGAAATTCGCTTACTCCACTCCAGGAAGTTAGATTCCAAATCGTTTAGAGTGATATTTGTCGTAATTGTTGGTATTTTTTCTCTAGAAGCGAGTTCCAAACCATCTGATAAATCAAAGTCTTGGGTGTCTGGCCAGCATGCACGATTTGTCAACCAAATGGGACCCTCCCACCAGCAAAGACTGAAGAGGGTTTGTGCATTACATCCCCTGGACGCGATGTCTGATGCAATGTTCATCTGTGATGGAACGAAATTCCACTCTTCTTTTGACGAACTTAAATGGATCTCTTTAACTCTATTACGCACAAATGTTTTCCAAGTTCCTGAGTTTTTTATCCAACAGAGCACAACTTTCGAGTCAGTCCAGTAGAAAGTTTGGATATTCTCAATATTCAGTGATGTTTTGACGTTCTGAACTAAACGAGTGCCGATTACTGCAGCCAAGAGTTCGAGTTTTGGGATGGACATTTCAGTTTTCATTTTGGTGACGGGATCCTTTTTTAGAGGGGCAACGCGTGACTTTGCCTGAACTAATTTAATCTGAACTTCATTACTGCACTCGATTCTCCAAAACACGCACGCTGCAAAGGCTTTCCCACTTGCATCACTGAACATATGCATTGTGGTAGTTGACTCATCAACTAAACCCCCAAAGTAACGCGGAATTTGAATTAATTCCAAAAATTTCAAACTAGCAAGCCAATTTTTGAATTCCTCGATAATTTCAGGCGGCAGTTTTTGATCCCATGTCAGCTTATAATTTTTCCACGCTTTTTGCATTAGAAGTTTTGGAATGAGTGTCACGGGTGCTGTAACACCGATCGGGTCAAATATCTTTTGCGAAATTGACAAAAGTTGCCGTTTTGAACACGAATTGTTGATTTCAGTCGAAACATTGCCGAGACCGCAAGATATCAAATCCTCACTTGGATCCCATAAAAGACCAAGTACCGAGCATTTTGTTTCTTCCCTGTTTTGATACTTTGAGGAGAATACCCAACCCGTGAGCTCAAACCCCGCTTTTGACATAATCTGACAAGCTGTTGTTCGAAACTGTTGAAGTTCTATCTCATTTTGAACACTAGCAACAACATTATCGACATAGAAAGAATCTTTCAATTTTACTGCAACTTCATTACTAATTTTTTTATCTAAATGATGATAAATCGTAGACATGAGCAAAAATAAACTCGAAGAAAGGCCAAAGACTACTCTACAATGCCTATACGTTTCAATTTCGCGTTTTTCATAATCTTTCCACCACAGAAATCGCAAAACGTCTCTGTGTGTAGGGGAAATTGAAATCTGCAAAAATGCTTTGCGAATGTCTGAAATGACGCCTAATCTATCTTTGCGAAATTTATTCAAAATGGAAGGGATCATTTCAATATAGTTTGGTCCAGTAGCTAAGCATTGGTTCAGGGAAACTGAATTTTCGTCTTTTGCAGAAGCGTCGAAAACTGGACGTATTTTTGTCGTAAGACTAGATTCCTTAAAGACGGCTCTGTGAGGTAAATACCGGCATCTCTGTTCAGATAAGTTTTCCCCGTTAACGCTACTCGGGACCTGCTCTATGATTCCCAACTGTTCCCAATCATTCAAAATTTTGTCATAAGAATCAAATTTCCCTGTGGAAATAAGTTTAGAAGACATATTTTTGAGGCGTTTTTCTGCTTGAAATCGCAAATCAAGTAACTCTGGATGCCCTTCAACCCATGGAAGATTTACCTCATACCTATTATCACAAAATTTAACAGTTTTTTCAAAAAAAGAAACGGTTTTATCATCAATATCCTTTTTTGTTTTGTTTTCTACAGGGTCCCGTATACCTAGGACATCCAATGACCAGAGGTCACAAATTTTGCTAGCGTTTAGCAATGAAATTATAGGCATGGCATGATTGGAACAAGTGGCGTCGGATACCGATTTACCCATAACTACCCACCCTAGATAAGTTTGAAGAGCGGTCAAGCCGTTGGGTTTCTGACTTATGGCATCAGTTAAAATTTTTCCCAAATAATCAGCACCTAATAAAACTGATATTTCAGAATCATTGGTTTCCACATCCGATAAAAAGATTCCATTTTTAGTGAAGTATTCGGCATCAAATTTACTTATTTTTGGAATTTTACCACAAATTACATCCTTATCTAACAGTATCGCTTCACACGAAAAATTTCCCCGAATTTCCTGTAGTTCACACTTAAATGCGGAATGTTGAATTTTTTCTGTTTCAACACCGCCAAACAAACTATGTTTAAGAAATTCGGAGTGATCATTTTTTAAGTTCAAAAATTCTGCGAGTTTACGATTTACGTAAGACCTTTGTGATGCAGAATCACACAAACAACGCACTATTTTTGTTTTCGAAGGGCCCGATACTTTAATTCTAAGTGTTTGCAATAAAACATCTGTCGAGCCGGAAGAGCTATTGCTGGTGACACTATTAGTTTCTGTTTTGCCCCACGTTGGGCGCCAGAAATGTTGGAACACGAGTAGGGTCAAGTTTAATTTAATGAAGGAGGGCCCAAGCATTATTTTGTGAAAGTTTTTATTGCACACATCACAAGAACGACGGCACACACAAGAACACGAGGACAACAGAAAGTACAAGAATGTATGACTAAAAGTTGAAGTGGAAGTACATTCTCCCCGCGCTCTAATAGCGCCCTCTATTCCGTAATGGGGGAGATGCAACAGCCTTAGTTGGGGCAAACTCCTTACTCTTTTTTATGAATCGCGATGACTTACAAAAACCCGGATAAGGGTGAAAAGGGTGGTATTTTTTCGTTGTAGTTATGTCACTGGTCATGACAAAGCGCTTATTTGCTTGTCAAACGTTGCCAAATAAGTATTGCTGGAATTTTAAATTTCATGTTTTATTCTCAAACAAAGCAATCCATTAAATAAGACTATTAAGTTACCTTAAAATGAAAAAAAGTCCACCAAATAAATAAACTAAGGCACTAAATATATATAAATGTTGGAAGTGTCATAAGGTCTACCTGTTTTAATTTTGATTTTTTTTTCATTCATCCTCTCTGGTATATTTAACTTTCGTGTCAACGAGAGCTGTTGCTGAGTTATTGAAATTCATTTCCTAAAATTAAAGAAAAAATGGCAACATCATTTTGAGCAAGAAATTTACAAATCTTACCTGATGAGCATTTACAAAAAAATTTGGGGGAAAATAATTTCATCAAATGGCGCAGTGAAAGAGTTTTTGAGGTTGACGGCCGAAAACACTTGGTATTATTTTGGCATATTGTCAATCCTAGTGTGGAAATACACAGACATGACCGGCCCCTCCACCGTCAAGGTCAAAATTCTGATTGCGTTTGTGCTTTCCCCCATCAGTCTTTGAGAAAAAATCAGAGGCTTGGACGACGACCTGTCGTCAACCAATTAAAAGTGTTCCTGTTCGAACTGCAGTTATGGTTACACTTCTTTAATTTCAAATATAACTACGCATAAGCAAAACAATATTCAAAGACTAGAGTTTTCTTCAGTTTTCACTAAGTGTATCTTTTAAATTTCTGCACTTTTCCACTTTTCCTCAGACAAATTCCCGTTATTTCGAAATTTTTCGGGGGGGGGGGGCAAAGGGTGTATGCTCAATGCAAATTTTAGCGGAAAACTGGGAAAACTACGCCCACTGGTGCATTGGTTTCTCTCTATCTGAACACTCCCTAATGTGAACACCCCGATATTCTGAACACATTTTGATGGTCCCGGCGAAACTCCATAGACTTAACATAAGTTACCTCTCTGTAATATGAATACTAGGGTGGTTAAAAAAACTTTTTTTCAGCTGGAGTCCAGGACACCCCCTATGTTTTTTAAGACTTACTAACAGCATCATGCTATAGTTTTAGCTTCTTACTCAGACAGCGATCAATGACACCTCAATTTAACATTAGCCGTACCATAAAAAATGTCACAAGTTCAGAAACATTTAATTTCCCCAGCTTTTTTTTTTTTTTGCAAATAATTATTTTATTGCAATGTATATGCATATTTCAGTTCGAAGTATTTTTTTAATCCCCCTCTCCATACGTATGAAGTTTGGGGGAGGGGTTGAGCACCCTCTTTCAGTTGAAATAGGAAGCTAAAATTCTTCCAGTATACTGCTATCCACAAGTCTAAAAATATTGTGGGGTGCCCTGGTATCTAGGAGAAACTTTTTTTACATGTATTTTTGAACCACTTTAATGAACACCCCAGCATTATGACAGCTATTTTTAACCCTGTTCAATTATTACATCTCTATGTACTGAACATGTTCACAATTGGTACGTGGTAAATCCTACGAATCAAATTGGAAAACCTGAAATACATTCAAGATCTCATCACAATGATAGAAAATCATTAAGGGAAAGATGGAGAGAGAAAGAAGAAAAATTATATCCGGAGACCGGATAATGCATGCATATTATGCATGAATTATCCGGTCTCCCTCTATAATGAACACCCCCATAATCTGAACACTTTTGTTCGGTCCCATGAGTGTTCAGAATAGAGAGTCCACGTAATTAAAAAAGCCTTTTCCAAATCCGAGGAGGGGGGGGGGGGTAAGTGAACCCCTTGACCGCCCTAAATGAGAGGCATGCACAGATATTTAATGAGACATCGCTAAAAAAAGTTTTATTCCTTGAAATTGAAGAAATTCAGGTGCACACTTGAAATAGATATTTTTAAATAAAATATAACAACGATAGTACTTTTTACACATACACACTTTCGCATGCACTCACAATAAAAAAATATCAGCACACACAGTAAAATAAAAATCGTCCTAACTTTCTCCATTCGGTTATTTACAGCATTAAATGTCTCATAAAAGATACCTGTTGCTCTACAAATAGTTTAATTCAGATGCCGACTCGTGCTTTTCCCCTTTGTCATTGTAGAATATTTGAAGAAAAGGAAAACGGTTTCGTATGAACCAATAAGACTAGTGTTAACAAAAAACAGGAAACTGAGATTATAAATGAATTTTTCTTTTTAGTTTCGTATCGTGATCGAATAAAATCGCCTTTTGTAAATTTCTAAATTTCTTGTTTCATGAGATTTTCTGCTCAAAACGCTAAACTTTTTAGTTTAACTAAAACTTTTAGTTTAACTGTTGAGTAAAACCACCTACGTCTCTCAAAAATCGTGTTCTAGTGTGAATCTGTCAAGACTTCTGTATTGACTTTAGGGTAGAAAAAAAATCTTGGAAGTTCAGAAAAAAAACTGAAGAGAGAGAAATTTCGACAGAATATTTCAGGAAAACAAATAAATGAGAACGCGACCAGTGGCGTCATGTTTGTTAACTGCTCAAAAATAATGCTTCGAGGACCGGAAAATAGTGAATGCGCTTAGCTCGAAAGATATTCTTTTATACTACGAAAGTTAAAAGCACATATATGTACTTCATAGGTAAAGGTTACTATCTCCATTTTGAAATGGTAGTTTAAAAATGTTTAAATTTAAACACTCCGCGTTATCATGTAGCGCAAAAAGTCAAAAGTAGATTATCGAAAATAAATTTTTATTTTAAGATCTTAAATGAAGGTCCAGTAAGCAAAAAAAAAAAAAAACACATCTTCTTGAAAGTGCTCACTGCAGATTTTTTGATCACAGATATAAAGTAAAGGAAAATAAACTCGATTTCTGAGAAAAAGAGAGAAAAAAAAACAATTTAAACGAAATTTTTCATTGAATTTTCAGAAAATGTAACTGTAATGCGACTTTTTAATGTTTGTGAAAGAATAACTAAATTAGTATCTATTCAGAGAAGAATAAAATCGCTTCGCAGTGTTTGCTTTTTACCATTTTTATTTTCTTATTTTCTTTTAAAACGTACACGCTGCTTAAAATATAATCAAAAATGAAATGAAAGCAAGCAAAAGAAAGCACTACGTCAAGTAAATTTGATTAGACACTGAAAATTTTAATATTACCCTGGTTCTAGACTTTGAAAATGGAGTGGTCACATCCAATTACTTTGCCTCATATTTTCTAGAAAAATCAATTTGTGTAATAAATTGTTCATTAATGGATTTGAGTTAAAAAAAATTTGAATTCCAGCAAGAGCATTAAAATCAAAAACCCTTTTAGCGAAGAAGCGGTGGAAGAAACACCGAAAAAGGAACTGAAATGCTCTTTCTGAAACCTGGCACATCTTTACTAATAATAAAACTGAAAGTCTCTCTGTCTGCATGTCTGTAGGATGTCTGTGAGGCACATAGCACCTAAACCGTTCTGCGGATTTTCATGAAATTTAGTACAAAGTTAGTTTGTAGCATGGGGGTGTGCACCTCGAAGCGATTTTTTGAAAATTCGATTTTGTTCTTTTTCTATACCAATTTTAAGAAAATTTTTCCGAGCAAATTATCACAACATGGAATAGTAAATTACGAAACCATCATAACGTGAAATAATATGGGCGAGCCATTTAACATAGCCAGTTGGCGAGAAATTCATCTTCGATCATTTGTTAATATACAGACGAACCAAATGACCTTTTAATTTTCTACTACGGGCAAAGCCGTGCGGGTGCCACTAGTAGTGAAAAAATGAACTTCAAGGAAAATGAAACTTTTTTATGCCATTACTGAAAACAATAATGGGAAACTTAAAAACTGTTGCTTGATAAGTAAAAGAATAAAAAACAATGTTTTTAATGCTGAAGTTAGCAGAAATGTTGCATACATATGTATGTTTCGGGGTTACAAAGAATGTCTTTGTCAGATATCTTTTATCCAGAAGATCAGTTCCTGTGCATTGAAAAAATTGTTCCTTGTTACCCCGAAACATGTGTGGAACATACCTGTTTCAAATTATTCGAAAGGAGAGTTGATCGAGAGAGTCTTTAGCTAGGTTGCATCTTTGGATAATATCTTTGGAGGACATTAATTAACGAACATATTAATTAAAAACCTTAAGAGATTTTTCGCGATTTTTGCAGTGAAAACGTTATTAAAAATTTTAAAATTTAACACTAAAATGAAGAGATTTTTTTTCCGCGTCTGGTAGAATGTGTTTGGAACTTCCATGTCTCATAGAATTCGAATTATAACGTTTTATTGAAGCAGATTTTAATAACGACTAAGCCTTTATTCACGCGATTGATAATCGAATTCATTGTTGGGCGACACGGAAATAAAACGCAATGATTTTTAAAATTTTTATCTGTTGCCAGGTTCCATTTAATGGCAAATAAAATAACTGACATTGACTTTTAATAATATAAGGCTTTTAAAAGGATTTTTAATTTTCCCTCTTGATGCTACAGTTGCGACTTAGTCGGGGTTTTTTTTTTTTTAATTTATTTCATCATTGCTTGTTATGTCTTTGTTTTATCATTACTTTTGTCCCAGGAAAAATCTTACGATTATAATATTTCTAATTTCTGATCTGAAGACAAGTTTGATTGTTTCATTTAGTTAAAATTTTACAGTTAAAATCTGGCAATCAGTGTGTTTAAATTTTTATGAAGATTGGTTCCCCGCCAAGTTTTCGTAGAAAATATTATAAGTTTTACGTTTAATATTTCACTACATTTAAGAAAATAGGCTTTTTTCTAATAAATGAAATGCCGAATACGCTTTTAACATTTTATGTGGTTAAGATAGAGCGGGAATTTCGCTTTGCGTTCTTATTTCGTTTTTTAATTAAATTGTTTTCTCTACGGGAGGAGGGGGACGGCAGAGATTTTCGTTTTGTAATAAATGCGATACTTTTTTTTTAGTGTTTTCTATTTGTCACCAGTAAAATTTGTTAATTTTTTATTCATTTATGAGGCATTTTAAAGGGTGTGCACGAATTTTAGTTATTTTGCTTTGGAGGGGAGAGGGAAGAAAGACATTTCCATTATTAAAACTGTTTCCTTTAAATTTTTTGCCCGGGCATCACCGTGCGGGTACAGATAGATATAAATAATAATCCAAATTTTACAATCAATTTCTGTAGCGAATCTGTTTAATGTCTAGTGATTTATTTTTTTTTCTTTTACTTGTTTATTTCTTATTTATTTACTTATTTATTTATTTATTGTAAAAAAAAAGTAAAAGAAAAATCTTACCGGTCCACGAAATTTTATAATATTTTCATAAATTTTTGCCGATCCGCGGGTCAAAAAGGGTTGAGAAACTCTGATGTATAATATATATTTATATACAATTAGTTTTCCCTTTTCTGTGAATTGCGTATTTTGTGTTTTATTTCCAAAAATGCAATTTCTTATAATCGGAATGCAAACAAACATTTTTTTTTCGTTCGCTCTCACAGCCTATGAAGAAATTAACTGCACCAGAAAAATAAAGATCAGCAAAGTAAGACAGAGGAAGCGGGTGAAAGTTAACGACTGTTTGGAGGGAAAAAAAAAGAGGGAGGGTCTGAAGAAATGGAAGACAACTCCAAAACTTTTCATGTACAAAAGGGGGGTGAAAGTGATCCCAGCAAGGGCCTAGTCACGTCGACGCCCTTGCATAGAAACAGACCAACATTGCGAGCTTACATTTGAGGCCTCAATGTCGGGCGCCACCCCCTATAATAATCACATGACCTCCTTTTTAGAAACTTTTCCTGCGTATGAAAAATCGACTACTTAAATGCTCGCCAGAAAAGTCGCCAAGTTGTCGGATCATCTCTAAGCTGTTTCGCTCTATTGGTTGTTATTATTTGAAAAACTTCTTTTATGATGCATTACTTCTTAGTTTGGCAAGTAAAACGATTTCTCGGAATAAAATATCGCAATCGTAATTGTAATGTCATAGTTCTTCTTCCTAAAAAATATTGGGGGCTAGGGGTAAAGTTACCGAGCGTTGACCCCCCCCCCCCCGATACATAAACAGCTTTTTTATTTGAATAAAATGAGTAATAAAAAACGTGATGGAATCAAAGATACGCATTGTATTCACGCTGTGTTTAGTTTTAAAGTTAAATGTTTTACATAACCAACCTAAAATGTTTCCATTAGTTGCATATTTTCTACTTTTCGTTTCTACTTTTCGGCGTTATTATTATTTTCTTTTTATAGTGAAATAGCGCAGTGCAAGTTTCTACTGTAAAATAAAGGAATATTGTAATCATTTTTCTTTTTTTTATTTGGTGAACATTATTTTAAAAAATCTTTTGAACTTTAAAAATATGGTTCGACAAGAGCATAGAGTTTAAAGGGATAAGATTAATTAAAATTTTTACATTAATCCAAAATAAGTAACTACTAATAATATTTTGCAGCAAGTTTTGAAGACCTTAATTTTTAATGTCAATAATTTTCAATAAAAATCTTTTTGGAAATTAAAATTTTAAAATTTTTATAGGAATCTTTTCGTACACTTATGCACTTATGACTAACTTCATTAATATATGTTTTTAATTCGCAAATTATTTTTATTTATTTATTTATTTATTTATTGCATGCGGTTTTTTTTTTCTTTTACTTTTTTTTCTTAAAGTATGGAAGTTGTTAAAAATTTTAAAACTTCGTAAGTTTATCATAAACTGTTTGAAAGGAAAATTAAAAACTTTTTTGCATCAGCAATAAAAGAAATTCTTCAGATACTCGTGTAAATAATGGTGTTGAGTGCTTGACAATCTAAGAAAGAGTAACATTGTATCATTCGTTTATTCTTTTTCAAGGCATTGAACAGTCAAAAATACTGAAAACTCTTCGGGATGTATTATTCATTGCAAATAAATAATACATCAGGCTTTTTGTGGAAATCATTCATCAACTTTTTATTTCCTTAATCTTTTCAGAATTTTTATAATATGCTTAAAAATATATATAGTAAGAATTTTGAATAAGTAGCATTTATACTTTGAAAATAAAGAATTTTTTCAGTGATTTACGTTTCTCTTTTTTATCTTCTTTAAATATCTTCTAAAAATTATCCAAATTTCCAAAACTGTGAAAACATACGAGTTTGAAATATTGCACAAAGAAAAGAAATGTACGAATGTTTTTATTTTTGTAAGTATTAAAAGTTAATTGTCAACTGTAACCAGAAAGTTACGGCAAAAATAACTGAACTCCAAGTTGATTTTTGTGAAAAAAATTCTGCTGTATGATGAGAAACTTGGATCTACGAAATGAGTTCAGACAAACGCATTGACTGATATTTTTATTGTTCTTAAATTTTTTGTAAATCAAGTTTATTTTAATTACCCATAGGAAGAATTAGACTTAATAGAACAAAAAATGGTTGTAGTAAAATGCGTAGAAGATTTTATCGGTTTTATAAAAAAAGACTTTTTTAACTTTTAGAAGCGAATTTTTAATACCACTCATGATTTACTTTCCCAATAAAATTTTTGCATCAAAATCATCATATTTTTCTTCATTTTTTTAATACAGCATCTCATTACTGTATTTGAACCTAGATTAGTTTTAAAAACATTTATTAATAAATTAAACCGCAGTAAAGGGGGGGGAGTAAGCCGGTGCAGGCATCCATAATCTAATACTTCTTTCCAATTTCTCTTCGTTAATTTAGAAGAAGCAAAATTTATAATTTTAATAGTTCCCTAAACGTTTGGTTTACTCAAAAATAGTGCTTCAAATTTTGGAAAGAAATATTTTGATTGTAATTAACGGATGAAAATGATGGTAATATTTGTATGTTACAAGCACTGTAAGAAACTTCTTTGTGCACTGCGTACTCTCGCAGCGAAACGACATTTACAGAAACTTTCTTCAGATGAAAACATTGCCGGCAGCGGAGAGAGGGGAAAAAATCAGTTGACTGCAGCGCTACAGTATGTGGATTTTCTTCCTGAAATTCTGCGCCAAACTAAATACAATCAAGTGTGATTTTTCACATGTATAGTATATTTATTTTCTAGTGGAATACAAATTCGCTTTTACATGCACACAAGGTTATGTTATTTGAACAATTGCGTTTTTCTAAACGTTCTATTTAGTAAATACTGTAAAATAAATTTAAAAAAAAGAAGAAGGATTATGAGATAATGAAATGTGCACTTTTCGTCTCTTTGAGTTAACTCCCACCCACCTAAAAATAATTTTTGAGACTGAAGGCCGTTTTATGCAAAATATCTTTTGCTACACATTATCGGACTTGATCCATTTTTTTAATTGAACAAGTTTTCACCCAGTTTTGAAGTTGAGAAACTAAACATTAGGTTGTACAAATTTAAAAAATCATTCATAAATCTGATTTAACTCGAAAATTAGCTTCAAAAAACTACATCTGAAACATATGACGTAGGACACATACAACGGAACAATGTTTTTGATGAATTATTGCAAGGAATATTTTTCAAAGCTATCACGATAGCCTCTTGTTTTCACTTGATGTTGAATGGCTTCCTATGCGTTTTGAGTTCCGCCGATTTCCACGGCCAGGTGCTCCTCCTGGGCGGTGGTGGGTGGCAACCCCTCCGACTCCTCGTACATGTATCCCGAAATTGACTTCCAGCGTCTTTAGTCAAAAATAATAGTTTTAAAAACTAAAAAAAAAACACGCTTTAGTAGCAAAATGAACTAAAAAGTTAAAAATAATCTTTGGATGACGAGTATATAAAGTAATTGACCAAACACTTAATTTTACTGTAATAAAAAAAAGCGTGGGGGGGGGGGGGGGCTGTCTATTTACATTTTCGCATGCATAACAAGTGCAACAAATTTAAGGCAACCGATAAGAAGCCCCCCACGCTTTTTTTTTTCTATTACAGTAAAATTAAGTGTTTGGTCAGTTACTGTATATACTTGTCATTCAAAGATTATTTTTAACTTCTTAGTTCATTTTGCTACTAAAGCGTGTTTTTTAGTTTTTTAAACTTTTTTTTTTTTTCAAATAAGATTTAGATATTAAATATTGTTCAACACTTGTAACTGTTAAATTAAATCTTTGTGCGGGTGTTCGATTTTTATAATGGAATGTATCTTAGTATTCTATTGCATTATTTGCATTAGACACATTTTGAATGCTTTCTGATAAATTCATTTGCAAACATTGTTACACTCCGCAGCTCTGATTTGTACGTTGTGAGTAATTCTAATAAGCCACTGGTCATTTGTCCAAAGGAAAGTTAGACCCATAAACATACAAGTTAAGCTAATAAAAGCGTGTTAATGATACTAAACTAAGAACTTATCGTTAATAAATTAATTTGATTATAGAATATTGCATTGTCATCGGGTCTGAGGTTGCATTCCAAATTTTAAAAGAATCCGATCACAAAAAGTGGGCGAAAATTGAGTCGCAAGATTATAAATTTAATTTCGGTGTAGACGGGATTAGAACGTACGCCCAATGATTCCAGAAGGTGGACGTCAGCGAAGACCCGCGCCTTAGACCGCTCGGCTACGAACGCTCATAAAGTGGAGGAATCTACTAACAGTAATAAGCCACTAGCTCTTAGTCCAAAGGAGAGTTACTCACAAACATACAAGTGAAGCTAATAAAAGCGTGTTAAAAAAAGAAAAAAAATCAACACACATCTAACAACCAACCCCTGGCATTGCTTTGGATTTTAGACGTCTTGAATTAAAATTATGTTTTAACAATTATGTTTGCGACGGCAGCCATTCGATGAAACAAGCAACCCAACGAATAGGGTCCTGTAGCAATGATTGCGGAAAACAGAATTTGAATTCAAGTTGTCAAAACTCAAAAGAATGCTGGGACTGGATTCTAGATGTTGTGTGCTCTATGTTTAAAATTTTTGGAACACAAACTGATTATCGTCACGAAATAACTTAACTCTAAATCTTGGTTTACATGAATGATTTTTATCCTTTATTTTTCTTTGAAGAATCAAATAAATTTTATATTAGCTTTTACGTGATATAAATTCAAACTGTATATCTAAAAAATCATTAATACCAAAAGCTAATTTAGGCATCAAAAAATCTGGAAAAAAGGAGAGTTTGTATGAGTTACAAGTTTGTTTGTTTCAGTAATTTAAAACAATAATAATAATGATATGTAACAAAATAATAATAGTAATAATAAATGATAAAGTAATAATAATAATAAATACTAATAATAATGAAAGATAAAATAATAAATAATAATTATAACAATTAATAATAATAGTAATAATAATTTACTTTCCACGGAAAAGAAATAAACGGAAAATTATTTTGTTTTTCTTACATTCTTTACGATGTATTTTTTCCTTCCCTTTAAATTTAAAAACGTTTTTTGACATCTTTGCAATTGGTATAAAACATAAGTTATTTATAAAAATATCTGCAAAACCCTTTTAGTCAAAATGTCACACATTCAGTTCAGTTTTTATTTATTAAACTTATTTTTTACACTAGTTAATCCATGTACATAGTAAAAATCATGTCAATATGTATCGTGTTGTATCGAAACCGTGCTATACGAGACTTTGAAATAATGGGAATCAAGGGTATGTATACCGTGTTATATTAAAACCAAGTTTCATAAAAACAAAGTAAAAACTTATTAGAGTTATTATCAAACATTAACAGAATGTCTTAAACAAAAATGAAATTCCATTTTTTTTTTTTTTGAACATAACTTTCGTGTTATATCAAAATAATGAAGTATTAAATTCAAGGGCGTCCTACCGTGTAATATTGAAACAGTGCTGTACAATCACCGTGATGTACGAGGGACACCTGTATATCCAAAATACTGGGTGTTCCGTTTTAACCTGCAAGACCTTTATTTTCGCAACCGTTGGTCCTAGATGTATACTTCCAATTGCAAAAATGTTAAAAATCAGGTGCTGAGTGTTGAACAATTGAAAACATATTGAAACTTTGAAGTTAAAAAATGAGTCAAAAAGTACAAAATTTAACTTTTTATACGGGCCCTGGGTTCCCTAACTAATATTTAGAGAAATTATCTCCATTGAAAACTATTACTGACACAAAAAACCAAAAACGACCAAAACTCAAGGAGATTTTCGAGTTTAAATTTTTAGGGAACATACAGAAGATGAGATTAGAACTTATCGCACTTTCAGAAGAATGACTGATTGTCGAAGTTAAAACAAAACCAAATATTTATATTTTTCATTGCTGTTCAAAAATAAATGCAAAAGTAATGCCATGATACGCAAAAAAACCAGCTACAAAGCCGCAAACAATTCGAAAAACCACTCTATGCACACATATAGTTTTAAACCCTAGTAAACCGCTATATTTTCCCTCAAAAGGTATTATTGACGGCGAGTAAAAAGTGGTGTAAGTCACTAAATGCTGCGTTTCATATCTCGGTGAATATTGGTCGTACCAATGCCAAACTTTTTGTGTTGGTATTATTTTTCAATGAAGATTATTTTCCTAAGCATAAGTTAGAGGACCTGAGGCACGTATAAAAAGTTAAATTTTATATTTTTATATTTTTTGAGTTATTTTTATTTTTACTTCAAACTTTCAATATCTTAACTTTGCAACTAATTTTAAGCATTTTTTCAACTGGAAGTATATATTTAGACTAACGGTTGCGAAAATAAAGGTCTTGCAGGTTAAAACGGAACACCCTGTCTGAACAGAAAGTGTTTTTACACGGCATTGTCTAAACATTATTGTCCGCGGTTTACTTGGTGTCCTAGTCAATATCAATTCTCATCGCCAAGGTGCTGCAACTGATAGGGAAATTTTTCGTTCAACTGTTGCTTATATGCGGGGTATCCCTGCACCTGGACAGTTAGGGAAAATCATGGTAAATTCGACCACGATCGAAAATGGTCATGAAAAGTCATAATTTTCAGCAAAAAATGGTCAAAAATCATGGAAATTAACACTTATTTGTAGATTTTTGGATGCCAGAACATACATACATACTTTCCGAGTTTTACGGATTAGGTGTAAAATGGGGTCGTTTCCAAAATGTTAAAGTTTTTTTTTTCTGAAAGCGCATGTTTTTAAAACATAGGATTTAACCATTTTTTAAATAATTTGACAAAGTTTAATATTTTTTAACACTTATTTTAATTGGTGCACAGATTCAATTTTATTTTTTACGCTTCTGAATTGCCATTCACTGATGCCATTAGCGCAGAGAGCAATATTTAATTTCTTTCTTTACTCGCATATACTGGCAACGATATGGTTTATAGCCAGCATAGAGCACAATATTTAATTCGCTTCTTACCATAATCTGGAAACGCGGTAGAGAGGAAGCGTAAGCATTCATAACTCCAGAGGAGTAGCGCGCCAAAGTTCATCACTTGTGACGTCATAAAGACCACGCCTTGTTTCCAAAATCGGACATTCAAAAAGTTTTTTTTTTTTTATTTATTTTTTTATATATATATATATTTTTTTTTTATTTACTGTGTGACTTTAACACTTGGATAATGAGTTTCTGCTTAGTGTTATTTTCAGTCCTTCTTATATGTTTTATTGTGTATTTGAGGACTTGTAAGCTTCTTATTTTGCAGTGCTCATTCGAAAATTTTAATTCATTTGCATCTGAGTTGATTCAAGAGACTCTTAAAAATTATGATTCATATCCCGTCAGTGTCTTAAATTAATGAAGATTTTAAACAATAAAAAGTTTGAAGAATTAATGAGAGAACAGAGATTAAATGTAGAAATCAGGGAATTTTCGTTGATAAAATTTTTTAAAAGTCCAAAGATGTTGCAAATTACACATTTTCGAAATTGCTTTCAGTGTTCGCAGCCAGTCCTAAAATTTTTCAATCATATCGAGGTAAGTAAATTGCTAAGTAAGTTAATGTAGTACCTTTTTTATTAACATTTCTTGTTTTAATAAAAGACAATAATTTTATAATGATTAATAAATATATTATCTATAAAAGATTCTTTTATTTTAGAAAATCATTTCACAATTTAAACTTTTTTTCAGTATTTTTAGCGATTGAAAAATTATTGTGTATCGTAATAGATTTTTTGGAGAAAACAATAATTTTCGTATAAATTCTTACCTATTTAAAATTTTTGTATATTTTGTCGGAAACCGAAAACAAATTGTCAAAATTTTCAGATTTATAAATGCATGTCCTTGGTAGCAAAATATTGCATTAACAATTAATTATTTCATGTGTATCACTAGCCATTGTCTCATAAATTGTTCTTTAGTTATAATAGTAGCTCATTTCGTTACATTTTGCTTTCAATTTGAAATTGTTGAAACAAATGTGCAATGCTTATATCAAATAGTAGCAATTTTATTTCACAAAACACTAATTTAGATATTCTTCTGAATAATATATGCTTTCTGTAAAAGATACATCCCTTGAGTCAAGGAAAGTTACCAGCAGAGGAAAGTCATGGATTTCAAGACTTTAAATGCAGCATTTCATGTCCCTGCATATATACAGGGGTGCCCATCTCCCCTCCCCCCAAGTTCAATGGCACAAGTCTCCCCCCCCCCCAAGTTTAATGGCGCAAGTCCCCCCCCCCCATTTTTCTCCACCCTTTTTCCCTTATTTATTTTTATGTTTAGCCCTTTTCCTTTATTTAATTTTTTAAAATATTTTTATTTATTTATTTATTTATTTTTAGTTATTATTATTATTTTACAGTATACTCCCGATTATCCGTGCTAATCACCGGGCGGCGTAGCACGGATAATCGAAAAACACGGATAATCCGAAAAATCATTTAGGGAATATGCAGGGTAACTATTTAAGGGGAAATTAGAAAAAACTAAATACTCACACAAACCAGGAACTTTTCTTCGAAATGTATTGCTTAAAAAAAATCGGTGATGAATTTTTTTCTTTGTTTGCTTAAATTGTTACGAATGTCCGTACGAATTTTTCTTACTGCAATTATTTCTCCGTAATCGTAACTTCTTTCACTCATGTAATCCAATAAATGTTCCGCAAACTGTAGAGCAGTAGAATGTGAAATTGTATTTTCTTCATATTCTTCATCTTCGTTTTCGGTATCAGAACTTGCGTTTGATTCAGTAACAAGTTCAATGATACTTTCGTCAGTTAGACATTGAAATCCTGATTCACATTCGTCGTTTTAAACCACTCTTCGACATTTTCAGCGTCAACTGATTCGAAACCTTCGATTTCTTTAACTTTCTCAATAATGTTATGATATTATCGATAACATTATCGAAGATTTAGAAAAGTTTGATTCCGAAATGATGCACGGATAATCCGCAAACTGGATAATCCGCACACGGATAATCGGGAGTATACTGTATTAGAAAAGTCGAATGATACACACAAACTAAATAAACAAAGGAAATTTAAGAAAACAGAATAAAATAAAATGAAATAAATAATTAAAATTAAAAGTAAATCAATAAATAAATTTAAATAAATAAATTATAAAATTTTTTAAATTCCCTTCAAAAATTTTGTTGGCGCAACATGCGCTAAAATCCTCTTGTGGGCACCCTTGTACATCCTGTATACATAAGCACTTTCCTTATAGCATGCTTTGAAGCACATTAAACAAGTTATTTGAAAAAAAAATGAATTTTTTGTCCCCAGATTGTTGTTTTCCCTCATGAGCCCCTTTCTCAACTGTGGTAAAAATTTGAATTTTATTGTGTTCTCTGAGCAATCAAGAATTGTTTATTATCCTCACTTGACCGAAGTTCATGTTGCTCTAATTTTTCTGAAATTCATAACGACGATTGTTTTTAATATTTATTTAGAGAGCGAACTGTTAGTCGTCATAGTTACAAATCGTCTATGGTTTGATTTTATTCACTTTTTTTTTTCATTCCTTAACTCAAGCAGACTTTATATTTAAAAAACGTTTTTTTTTTTGTGTGTGTAAAATTACGTTTCTTTCAGAGAAAAACACCAATAGAGATAACAGAAAAGCATTAAAATACAAAATTTCCGAATTAAAAATTCATTTAAGATCGATAAGAAATAAAAATACATAACGCTATACTCTGTAAATAATTTCTATGATAGGTGTACTAGGGGATGTCGGTCATAACATCGTTATCTTTATTACCGCATCCTAATGACAATTTCCTTTTTTATGTATATGACTCGTATTACCTCTTCTAGAAAATCACCGGTCGTAATGTGACGGGTGCTAATTTCTTGGCCATTTCCATTCCATCCTATTTGTAGAAACAAGAATTCCAACGAGTAGGTTCATACCGCAATTCGTGGTTGCGGAAAACATAATATGAATTCAAGGCTTAAAAATTCAAATGAATTCTGGATGCTGGATGTTTCTGTGAATTTTTTTTATTAAAACAAGACTTTGTAAAGTCTGACCATGAAAAGTTGAGCCTTTGCTCCGCTTCATTTCAGAATTGTCCATTTTCGTGAAGGGGCGATATGGAGAGCAATGTTGGAACGGAATTTGCAAGTTCGTCATTGGTTCTAGAGATTGAATACGTCACCTTGGAATTTAAGAAAATAGACAAAGAGGTAAAACATTTTGATTTTGTGCGGTCAAGACAGTTGTCTCATTGGACAGGTCACATACTACGTAAGTGGGTGGGTCTTGGTTTTACATGTTTCAGCAGCCATTGGTCAGAGATAACAACGCCCCCCGATAATTAATTTCAATCGAAAATTGCTCGAGTAGGGTCGCAATAAAGAATGCAAGGCTTGTCATCTTTACTTTTTCGCCAACTCAACGTGGTTGTTGTCACAACTTAAATCTCTCAGGTCTAAATAATAACACAAAGAAAATGTACTTGAAGGATTTTTTTTTAATATCGCCAAAAAGTTGCTTAACTCCAAAATATGGCACGCGTCCTTTTTTCCTTCTCTACTTATTTTAAGGAATGGACCCGTTTTCTAAAATGATTGACAAGTGTCATTTTTTCGCGGTCGGACTAGAACAACATTGCACTGTATTTCAGATAAGCAAGCTTTATGCATCAGTTTTCTAAAATTTGTTTAAAATCGATTTGAAAGAAAACACCTGTTGCCGATAGCAACTCATCAAATAATCATTGCTAGAAGCAATGGCTGCCAACAAATCAATCTAAAACGGAACTGTAAGATAACTCATTTTGATATCACAAAATATTCCACAGAGCAAGAAGATTGCTCGGAAAAGAATTATCGCTGTGCCATTGTGTTATCAGAAATATCCAAAAATCTTTCATGCAATCAATCAATTTAACATCATTCAATGTCAGGATTTAAGAATTGAATAGCTGTAATTTGAACAGCATGTGTGAAATACTGTTTGTTTCCTCAAAGAAATAAAAAAAAGGACTTATAATAATAGGGTTATTTCCATCACTCAAAAGTAGTACTTTTAGTCATTAAAGTTGATAGAATGAGCAAAAAAAAAAAAATAAATAAATAAATAAATAAATAACAGGGGGCGAGGTTAATCTTTTATTTTCGAAATGTTTAATTTTTAATTAATCTTTTAAAATGACCGATTTTTTAAATAAGGCGTAGTCTTTATGACGTTACAACTTATGAACTTCGACGCGCACTCCACTGGCACACTGAATGTTTATGTTTGCTCTCTACCGCGTTTCCAAGTTATGATAATTCAGAAGCGAATTGAATATTACGCTCTACGCTTGCTATCAACTATATCGTTGCCAGTACATGTGAGTAAAGAAGCGAATTAAATATTGTGTGTGTGCGCTCTACGCTTGCTATCAACCATATCGTTGCCAGTACTTGTGAGTAATGAAGCGAATAAAGTATTGTGTGTGTGCTCTCTACGATTGCTATCAACCATATCGTTGCCCGTACATGTGAGTAAAGAAGCGAATTAAATATTGTGTGCTCTACGATTGCTATCAACCATATCGTTGCCAGTACGTGTAAGTAAAGAAGCGAATTAAATATTGCGCTCTGTGCTAATGCCATCACGGAATGGCATTTTATCACTTGTTATGTCATGTGCAGGAGCGTAAAAAAGGAAATTAAATCTGCGCACCGATTAAAATTTTTAAAAAATATTAAACTTAAGTCAAATTATTTAAAAAACGGTCAAATCCTATGTTTTTAAAAATGCTCGTTCAGAAAAAAAATACTTTGAAATTTCCGGAAACGACCCCATTGCTCACGTAATAAGTTGGTATTAATTTCATTTACCCTTAGAGATGTCTAAATAAATGAGACGGTGATAAACAAAAATATATAAGTGACAAAATTATAAATTTGGTGAAAACCAGTAGAAATTATAGGAGAACCCTTCCTCTGCTTTGAGGTAAGAAATGATACTAGAAGCTCTGGTAGGTGCTGCCATACAGCATGATTTAGAAAAAAATTTCAATGAAAGCCTACCTAAGTTCTGAACTTCAAACGCGCTATACTCAAAGCTTTAAAACGTCCACTTACATTCTTTTGCTGCTCACTGCCTCAAATGTTTTTCCAGTAAATTTCAAATAATCCGTTTCGAAAAATTCAGAAAATATTTAAAAAATTAAATATTTTACTGCAGAAGCTAAAATAGCGTTATTGTTTGAAAGATTAGAATCTGGATTAGGAAATTAAATTTGGAAAACTGAATGAAAATTTAATTCTTCCCTAAAAAGAATAATTTTCACTTCAAAGATTCGTGCTCTTAAACTTAGCATGGAATTTAAGAAATGCTTCGACTTCATTTTCAAAGGGTCATTCTGCACTTAAAGTGACGCTGTTTCAGAATTAGAGTTATTTATTGCGTGAAAAAATATATTTATGGGGGGAGGGGATTTTATGTATCGTAAAATCTTACACACGATAAAAGGTACAAGATGTAAAGAAGTTCTTGTGTCTTTGGAATACGTGTCTGCCATTTTTATTGAGTTTGCAATTAAAAAAAAGGCAGATACATCATGTAAGTATGTACGGTATATTATTCATTATTGCTCATTTTATTGTGCTACGTTTCTCCCGTTATTGCCATTCTATCAGAATGTTTACTCTTTAAGAGAAACTTATATAGAAATATTAATATATGTTATCCGCTTGGCAGGCCCATGGTTAGATTAGTGGAGAAAGCATTAGATTAGAAATCAGAGGGCTCCGGATTCGGAGTCCTAACGCCACCAAATGCTTATTTTAAGAGCGTGTGTTCGTTAACACTATAAAGACTGAAAACTGGAAAACTAGGCTCCGCATAGCTAGAAAAACTGAGAGCTCAGTGGGACCTCTTAGTGGTTTTTGGGCGAATTATTTATAAATTAGTTCCGGAGTAAGTCTATTAACCTGTCACATCTTCCCTATTGACTAAATAAAAACTCATTCCATAAATACTTCAGTTATGTTATCTCTTTACACCGAAATAAAGTGTTTGGCTGGTCGGTTATCGGCAGCATTATGCATATGGAATTCCACCCGACAGCATGAATAGGAAAGACATGGCGAAACTATAGTGAATAGCACCTTTTCATGCCGATGCAAGTAAAAGAAAGAGAAAATTTCTCTGTTTTTATGCCATACACCTTAGGGGTCCTCCCGCCTTTCTTGGTATAAAGTTCAATATTATAACTGCTATTAGTATCTGGGGCATATGCAAGGGCAGGGTCATAGCCAACCGCCTCCTCCTTAAACTACCGACAATAGTATTCGTCCACATTGTGTTCTAACACTGTATGAATAAAATGTAAAAGATTGCAGTTGTCTTTTGATTTCAGTAATAATTTTTGAATGTAAATATTTGTGCATAATAATATTTTTATGTATAGAGTATTTGTAAAAAGTTAATATTTATACATAGAAAGTAATTTATTACTATTACTTATTTTGAATGCTTTATGAAATTGACTAGTAACGTTTATGTCTTATTAGGTGCTCTATTCCTGGTCGATTTGGTGATTTTTATTGACACCCTAGCAGTTCCAGAAATTGTTCGTACCCAAAACTGTAGGTTGAATTATAGGGGGGGGGTTGATTTATAGGTCATTCATAAGCATCCTCCCCCAATAAGATGGTATTCAGTATCTGCCCCTGTAACTTTCCTCCCGTCTTTCTTGGTATAAAGTTCAATTTTTAAACTGCTACGACCATAATGACTAAAATATCGAATAGGGACTCAAATATGATCTCATTATGAAAATGTAGAGAGTCACAGAGGTGCACATCCCTCTCAAGTGCAATAGCGCAAACTGCCCCCCCCCCAAAAAAAACTCAACTCCCTGTTCCTTTTTTTATTTGTTTATTTATTTATTTTTAGTTATTGTTATCATTATTATTATTTTATTAGAAAAATTATGCGCAACGCTAATGACACACACACACACATACACAAACTAAATAAATAAATGAAATAAAATATAAACAGAATAAGTTTAAAGGAAATAAAATAAATAACTTAAATTAAAAATAAATCAATAAGTAACATGAAATAAATAAATTTAAAAATTCCCCCCCAAAAAAAATTCTGATGGCGCAACTTGCGCAATTACCCCCCCCCCCTCTGTTGGGACCCCTGGAGAGTTCCATTATGTTCAGTTGATTATTATTCAAGTTATCGAACAATGAACTATGTATCCTGCGGTTAGGACAACTCACAGTTAAAGTAGCAAAAGTCCCCCGTATGTGTAGGATAGTTTAAACTCTATGTACTCTTGCGGATCCACGACGATTGCACTTCATTTGCGTGCATAGAGCCTAATTCTTTTTTTCCGAAAGTCCTGTGATCAGTTGCGAGAGTAAGCACAGACTCCTCCCCATTTGGGGGCCTCACTTTATCAGAAACCACTGGCCACTCATGAATGGGATTTGGATCTTCCAAATAACAATAAGATATTAATAGCAATGTTCACCTCTTCTTTTTTCAAATATAAAAATTAAAAACTTGATTTTAATTGAATCGTTTATTTCGAAAAGGTAACATCTATATTTTTGATCTCATCCGTCTCTTTGGAAAAGTTTTAAATTAATTTCTTTTGTGATGTAAGTAATCAAAAGTTCTTCTTGTTCAGTACACTATTATTCCAATTACCTAACAGCCTTATGATTAGGGATAGGAGTCATTTGTAGAAACAAGAGACCCAACGAGTAAGGTCGCAATTCCTGATTCCGAAAAACTAAATTTGAATTCAAAATTCAAATTGATGCCAGGGGTTGGATACTAGATATTGTGCTTTTTTTCTTTATGTTGGCTTCATCAATATTAAGGAAGCTCTTTGTTTTCCTTTTTTCAGGACTATAAATATTCAGTTTACTTAAAATTCATATTATTTAAATATATTCAATGCAGAATATTTGATAGCAATTTTTAAAATTAAATACACAATTGTCGTGAACCAAAAATTTTACATATGGGCAAAAAAGTATTTTAAGATTATTTTTCTTGCTAATTTTATTTCCTCATAAAGAGTATTAGACTAAGTTTAAGTACCACGAAAAAAAAAGAAAGAAAACAGGAATATTTTCATGAAATTCAAAAAACTCGAACTAAAATCCTATTGATTTATTTTAGTCTTTCCGTAATATTAATACCGTTTTCACGAAAAATCGTCATTGCGCTGCACTTCAAAAAAGGAATAACTAGATGAACAAATGTCAAAATGAAATATAGATTTAAATACAAAAATATCAAATCGAATAACTAAATAGATAAACTAATTTTATGTATTAAATTATTTATCTACTCAATCTATCTAATTAATTAAATAGATTAAATATATAAATAAAATGTTAATTTTACTTATTAGATTAAATCTTAAAAATAATATAAATTTATCTGTATAGGTAAATAGATATTAATTTATCTATTTAATTAATTGATAACATTTTATTTATGGATAAAAAACATAATAGGAATCATTTTCAATGTGTGCTTTTATTTTTCCGAAACGAACATTCGATTACAGTTAAGTTTGCAAAGAAACAGGCTATTTTTATTAAATTCAAAAAACTTGATACTGAAATCGTATTCGCTTGACCCTTTCAAATCGTTTGGTAGGATCAATATCGTTTTTACGAAAAAAAAAAAAAGTCTAAGCATTTCACCCCAGAAGAAGAAAAGCGAGATGAACAAACCCCATAAATAAAATATAGGGTTGATATACATACCAATTCAGACAATTTAATCAAAATTTATTTAAAAAAATATATTTATGGAAATAAAGCATGTCTCGATTGTAATTTTTATTCCCTCATAAAGAATATTGGATTAAATTTTAGTTTTACGCAAAAAGAATAGAAATTTTTTGATAAAATTTAAGAATCTTGAAATTGAAAGCCTATTTACTTGACTTATTCAAATCGTTCGGTAAGATTAATATCGTTTTCGCGAAAAAATCGTCAAAGCGCTTCACCCCAAAAAGAGGAAAAAACTAGATGAACAAGCCCCAAAATGAAATATCCCTCTTTGATTCGGGAAAGATAAAAATAAAATAAAAATGAAGTGGCCTTGATGCTTGTTCTCCATCCTTTTCTGCGTATCTGTCGCAAATGGAAAAGCGGGGGTGTTTCGAACAAGGCCGAGGCTCCCCCAAGTCCAGACGATAAGTCTCGGACTAGCGGACGCCAGGGACGGGCACCGATGCCAAAGCAGTGTGTAGTACTTCCTTAGGGGTCAGCTTTGTGAATTTATGCATTTTATTCAGATGCCTAGTCGACCGTCTTGTTACAAGGAGCTGCATCTCGGCTAAGGCGCCCCATTTAGAAGAGGGCGCCGGGGAAACTGGGGCGAAAGTATAAAACCGAGAGTTTTAATGTCCCACTTTTCATTTCCTAGTTCAAGTCGTTCTAATGACTCTAGAACAATGATTGACAAAACTTATAATATTTGTTTTGCTGAAATTTTTCATAAAGCAGTAAACAAAAGATTTCTGTTTTTTTAATACAAAAATTAAATGATACAGAATATGCAATATCTCTTACTTACTACCAAGAGTATTTAGAGTAATATTTAAGAAATTAAAGTAAAAGTATTAAAAGATCTCATTTCTGATATTAGTAATTTTTCCTTTTATCTTGAAGCCATATTTCTCAAGTTTTTCATTGAAAGTTTGAAACTTTCTTGCGTATTTTGCTTTGTTATTTATAAGTATTACTAGTACTAATTAGTGGTAATTAATTAAATTAGCTTTTCTTGATTAGCAGTGCCATAAAAATTTAAAGTAGATGACATACTATTTGTCCTACTTGCTACACAAACAAAAATTGAAATGAAAAAGGTAAAAGCTCTAATTTCAAATATTAGTATTTTTTCTTGCTGGGTTAAAGTCATAATCTTTCAGTTATTCTTTAAACGCTTGCAATTTTCGTGCGTATTTTGCTTTGTCACTAACTAGTAGTACTATTAAATTAGCAGTTATTTATTAGTAATTACTAAGTTGCTAATTAAAGTGTGATATAAAATTAAGGTTGGAGAAACACCATTTCTCTTACTTGCTACCCAAAGCAGAAGGAGGAAAATTAGAAAATTGAAATGTAAGTATTAAAAACTATAATTTCTAGTACTAGTATATAATTTCTAGTCAAGTAGCTCTCTACAGCTTTCAAAAATTGAAAGCACACAATTTGATCAACATCAGTTTATTAAGCATTACAGGGAAGCAAATTAAACCATTTCATTTTTTCTAATGAGATTTTTATATAATCCCACTTTTAAAATCGCAACTATTGGAAAATTTGATTTTAAATTGAATTTTTAACGTTGTATGTATGAATCTCAAGTTTACAATTTCATACCACGCGAAAGTTTCATGAAAAGGAATTAATGTTTCAATCTCCGTTTAGGGGTTTCTCCGCCTTTCCATGATTGGGGGGGGGGGGGAATTGAAAAAAAAATAAATAGAAAAATAAATAAAAATAAATAAATAAGCCGGAGTCGGAGTCGGCCATTTTCCTTCTGATAGTCCGCAACACTGGTTCTAAGTACGGAGTTTTACGATGTAAGTCAATTTTTACGCTTTTTTTTGTCAAACTCAAAGCGTGTGTGGAAATTTAAAATGCAGTTTATTATTAAAATGATCACATGTGGTGCGAAACTACCCAAAAAGTCTACGCTTAAGTCCTATTACAAATCCTATTACGCTTAAGTCTACAAATTTTACAATTTTTAATTTTTAATGAAAGTATTGTAATTTTTTCCAATTTTATGTATACGGTCAACTTCAAGGTGCGAGCGGAACCTCAAGATATTTTTTGCTGCCGAAAAACTTTATCACGAATAAAATATATCTATGAAAGGACACTTTTCCGCACTATTACTTAGCTTTTATAGGATTTTGATTTTTTTTCACTCCACCCTAATGGACACTTCGCGGCACCCCTCGCATCTACCTACGGCACCCCAGGGTGCTGCGGCATCCAGTTTTAGAACCCCTGTTATACAGGGCGTTCCGTTTTAACCTGCAAGACCTTTATTTTCGGAACCGTTAGTCTTAGATGTATACTTCAAATTGCAAAAATGTTAAATCAGATGCAGAATTAAGATATTGAAAGTTTTAAGCGAAAATAAAAATGAGTAGAAAAATACAAAATTTAACTTTTTATACGGGCTCCAGGTCCCCTAATTTATATGTAAGGAAATAATCTCCAGTGAAAAATAATTCCAACACAAAAAGTTTGAAATTAGTGCGACCAATATTCACCAAGGTATGAAACGCAGCGTTTTGTGATTTACACCACTTTTCACTCGCCGTCAATAACACCTTTTGGGGGAAAATATAGCGGTTAACAAGTTTTTAAAATGATATGCGTGCACAGAGAGCGGTTTTTCAAATTGTTCGAGGTTTTGTAGTGAGTTTTACGTATCACGGCATAACATTAGCATTTATTTTTGAATAGCAATGAAAAATATAGATACCTTGTTTTTCTTACTTCGACGACCTGTCATTCTTCTGAAATGACGATAAGTTCCAATCTCATCTTCTGTATGGTCCCTTAAAACTTTGAAATGGAATATCTCCTTGAGTTTTGATCGCACAAATGTCAAGTATTTTGTGTTAGTAATAGTTTTCAATGGAGATTATTTCCCTAAAGATTAGTTAGGGGACCTGGGACCAGTATAAAAAGTTAAATTTTGTATTTTTAGACTCATTTTTATTTTTTCTTTAAACTTTTAATATCTTAACTCTACATCTGATTTTGAACATTTTTGCCATCGGAAGTATATATCTAGGACTAACGGTTGCGAAAATAAAGATCTTGCAGGTTAAAACGGAACACCCTGTATAGTAGGGTGTCCCAAAAAAATGAAAGTCGTTTTTTTTAAACGCATACCCTCTTATTTTTTTCCTTTTACATAAAAACCGTTCAAAAAAAAAGTTTCATGCAATTTGAAGCACGGTAACCCGTACCGACTTGCGCCTAAAGTCCTAAACGTGCAAACAGAACGTGTATTCACAAGCAAGCTAACGCTGGCGACGCGATACTTTGGGAAGCTCAAAACAACTGTAAATAGCGCACAGAAGACAAATGAAAACAGTGAAAACATAAGTTTGGGGGAGGGGGATTATCCGTGGCGATTTGCAAACCGTCAAACGTGTCAGTGCGGATACATTCCGGTCAGCGAGCGCAGTATAATCGTTCCATAGGGAACGAAACATGGCAGTGGAATTGCAAAGTTCGAAAAAAGAGATATTTTTAATAGGAGTCGTAAAACACCAAATTACGGATTTGAAACTTCCCTCTAACGGACAAGTTCTGTCTGTTTTGTTTTATAACATGCGAGAAGTAAATTTAACCATCAGTGAAAGTGCAAATCTCGCTATTCGGGAATGCATCACCTTTTGGGAAAAGGCACGCATTTCCACCAAATCGTTGCCAAATTGCGTGACTAAACTTAAAAACCTGTATCAAATTTGGAGAGACTTACAAAAAAAATGCAAAAAAAAAAAAAAACTGCAAGAAGTATTCAGGCAGCGCCAACAAGAATTTGAGAGTAATTTAAACAATTTATTCATTATTGCACATGCTGATGCACTTCGGTTAATCAAAATAGAGGAAGATGGGACTTTCTTGCAACTCCCAAAGAGAGCCCGGCCGACGTGGTCACTTTAGGTGGAGTGGATAAAAAACTGGCCGACAAAGAGGAAAAAGCTCGACTTTGAGCTGTCAAAGAAGAAAACAGGCATATGAAATACGATTCCGCTTTAACATCCTCGGAATTGTATGAACCTGTGCAAGAAAATTCCTCTTCGAGCTCTAGTGAAAATATTAATTCAGAAGATTTCCCTGAAACATATAAAGTAGTACCTGGAACAAGTTTATCAGAACCTGGAACAAGTATATCAGAACCTGGAGCAAGTATTCCAGAACCTGGAACAAGAATTATCAGAACCTGGAACAAGTAAATATGTAATGAGAAGCGATTTTATTACTCCAAAGTCAGTTGCTGCATTGGACAGGTATCCAAGTATACGAGATTATGTGTTTATTCTTGAAGCTATTGACGCACTTGGGTGTAACATTAATGAATTTCCCGTAGGTATCTTCAATTCAAAGAATTCGAACGGAAAAACGGAAGGAGCACGGAGGAAAGAATAAAAATTGGTTTTCAGTACGAGGTACCACATGTAGTGAATTTACCTTGGGATATGAAACTGTTGCCTGCTTTGAGTGCTCAAAAATCAAAAGAATATTGCTTATCTATAGTTATTTCATAAGGATGTGACAAACAACTCATTGCTGAATATAAACTGGATAATTTTGCAGGAAAAGAACAAACACAGGCTGTTTGAAAGGCAGTTTTAAATTGGAATCTCGAAGACTAAGTTCAAAACTCTTTGTTGTGATACTACAGCTTCCAAAACAGGTCCCTTAAGTGGTTCTTGCTCTATTCTTGAGCAAATATTTGATAGAGAAATGCTTTCCTTTGCTTGTCGCCATCATATATATATGAACTGATCTATCCCACTAAAATACAGTGCTATGGAGGAGCTGCGGAGTTGTTCCGAACTGCACCATAACTTTGAAAATTTACTTGACTTTTACCGTGCTGAACTCACTAATATTACGGTCAGGGATGACAATCAAGAGTTGATAGAACTTCCTATCATATTTTTAGGTGGATATAGAGAAAATGAATTTAAAATAAGACCACCGGGAGCCATGCACCAAGCTCGATGGACGGCTCGAGCGATTTACTCCCTAATACTATTACTATTTAGTTCACAACTAAAATTAGATACGAAGGAAAATGAAACATTGCTTGATGTCTGCTTGTTTGTAGTAACAATATCTCATCAAAAACAACCCTGTTGTAAAAATTTCCCCGCCAATAAAACCTTTAACTTTTCCGCACAAAAAAGAAAACCTGCATCCTAAACCCAAAAACCCTCAGCCATAAAAAGTTATGATATCTAGTTTGCCCGCCAAGTATCTGCCCAACTATCATCCTCCCTCTTCTCCTTTTTCATCACAGCTACTTCCATTAGAACCTCCTCCCACCTTCAACTCCTCAGAAATATGGATAGGTCTTTTAAATTGTTTATCTTGTTTGGCGGGAAGCTTTTTGCTCACCAAGCAACCACTTCACTTAGAAAAGCTTCCCGCCAAACAAGATAAACAATTTAAAAGATCTATCCATATTTCTGAGGAATTGAAGGTGGGAGGAGGTTCTAATGGAAGTAGCTGTGATGAAAAAGGAGAAGAGGCAGGATGATAGTTTGGCAGATACTTGGCGGGCAAACTAGATATCATAACTTTTTATGGCTGAGGGTTTTTGGGTTTAGGATGCAGGTTTTCTTTTTTGTGCGGAAAAGTTAAAGGTTTTTTTGGCGGGGAAATTTTTACAACAGGGTTGTTTTTGATGAGATATCATATCTTTTTGCATTGATATTATTACTTTGTATTTTTAGAATTGAGAACTTCAAGTCGGAAAATTTTCAACTGAAACAACGCTGTTTTGTGTTTTTAAGGAACAATAATGGCTAGCCTAATTTTACGTCAAGTTATTTTCTGACTATTAAGATTCTATGTTCATTTTGTGAGCATTGGACGGTTTAAATTTTATTGCAATCCTTGTATCCTCTCTGTTGCAAAGAAAACTTCTTGGATAATAAAATACTATATTTTAAATTATATTGTTTTCGAGTATTTTACAACTTCGCAATAAATTCTACTACAGTTTCTTTATTTGACAGATTATTCAACATTTTCATGAAGGTTTCTTTAAATGTTTTACAGCTTGAGGGGTATTTTAATCTAGCTTTTCACTTTCTTGTTTAATTACATTTTTTCTTAAATCGTGGATTATTTTACGTTTTATGGGATAATTTTAATTGTTTGGTGATTTATCTTTTTCTTGATAGAAGTCTTTGTCTTGTTTAATACCTAGTTTTGTTTAAAATTTCATTTAAAAAACGAAATAACGCATGTTATCACCAAGCAAAAAAAACAAACTAAGCCATTAAATATTTTAAATTTGAATGTGTCAGAAGATTTATACAACTTTACTCGATGTCAAATCGCAAATATCCCAAATTTGCCATAGCGAATGCGCATGTTGAGCGCGGACTAAGCTCATTAAAAGTCTTGCTTAAATTAATTGCAAAAATTTTTTCAGCTAACAAATTACTGCAAAGCACGGATATGCACACACGTATTTCATATATTTTCAATTCATTATGTGTTGTTTGTGAAAAATCCATTAATTTAGAAAATAAGCAAATCAATAAAAAAGTGCTATTTTTCGCTTTCAATTAAAAAGTTATATGTGCCGTATTCATATGCGTACAGTTTCATATAATTTGTCACGTAAAATATTGTAATGGTTTAACCCCAGTTTCGCGCCGACATTTTAAATTTCTTCCCTCCATAAATATATAAAAACTGAAAAACAGGGGGAAGGAAATTTCGTATCGACAAAACTTTGGGGGGGGGGGGGGTGGACAGCATTCTAATCTCATTCATTAATTTGTTTCTCTGCTTAAGTATAAACAAACAACATAGCTCATTGGGCTTTCTGTTTTCAGATTCTAAATCTGCGCACATGCGCAGTCGCTGTGGCAAATTTGTGATATCCGCGATTTAACGTCTAGTTGCAACTGTTGGATATGTTTTATTAGTCTTGATTGAATTTCATTTCCAAAGACAACTTTTGAATAATTGTTAGATCTTAGATCTGTTCTAGCAGTGCAATTGCAGTCAGAGATTAACAAACCCTATAAGCTGAGAGTAAGTACACATGAATTTAGGGGAAATTAGTGATTTTCAAACTTCAATTACTCCGGCCCATGATGTCCCTGGGGGTTGAATTTTTGTATATGTACTCAATGGCCCCCCAAGAATATGTATACAAAAAATCATTACCGTAGCCCCCCGGGGGGCTGTGATAGAACCCCGAGAAGGTACAATTTGGGGGGTAAAAACGAGGGGGAAGGGGAGGGGGGTCAAATGGCACAAAAGGCACATCAGTAGGGCACAAGGAATGTGTGTGCGAAATTTCAGCTTGATTCCTTTTTTCGTCTGGACTGTAGCCCTGTCAAAGAAAGCGAAAACTTTTTTGAACAGCGATTTTATAACTTTAATACCTCCTCCCCCTGATGGTCCAGGGGGTTGTATTTTGGTTTAAGGCGTCAGGGGCCACTAGAGATTGAGTGTACCAAAAATCAACTCCGCGGGTCTTCATGGGGCTGAGATACAGAGGGGTGAAAAACCCAAAAAACCCCAACTTGTTCTGTCGTGTAATCTTGGTCTTGGTCGTTTTTATTTCCTTTCGTCTTTGGCGGTGGATTTGCTTCTGTTGGCTGCTGACGTTTGGTTTCCTTGGCGGGGCGGGACGCTCCCGCGTCCCGTAATACGTGAACCCATGGCTTCAATGCATTTTGGCAGTCAAAGCACTCAACAAAGATTTGTGCTTTTTGAAAAAGTGTACGAAAATGTGGACCCAATTATCTCAAAAGCTGCTCTACAAAAATTCTTCCAGCTTTTATGGTATGGTCAATAATATTCATTCTTTGATGTGAAAAAGACGGTCTCAATGCTAAAGCAGTAAACGATGCAGCAAAAATGATGCAGGACTTTCATGGATTGTTTACAACTGATGAGGAACAAAAACAATTTGTGTTACGTTGCGTTCAAGAGCACCTGAAGCTCTATCCTGACTGCAAAAAGCAAATATTGAAATAAAAATATGTGCAGTAATGTTTCTTGTAGTCTAATATTGTTGTAAATATCTGCTTTAAATAAATTGAAGTCACGTGTAGTAAGGAATTATACAGTTAACAATATTTCCATTGTAGTCGTCGTACAGACTTCCGGTCCAACTTTGACCTCAAGTCGGCACGGGTTCCCGTTATTTTATTGCAATAAAACTTTTTTCTCATGTTTCTGAGGCGAAAAGGAAAAAATTTGGAGGGTATACGTATTCGATTTCACAAATTTTTTTTTCGCCATTATCTCTTGGGACACCCTACTGTATAGTATAAAGCTTTGATTTTCTTAATTATGTAAGATTTTATATCCTGATAACAAATTCAGTTAATTTTAGAAAAAAAATTTTGATGTGCAAAAGACCCGATTTTGAAGATGCACCGGTCCTTTGCATTGGTCAGCACGTCCGCGAATACAAAACTTTAATTAATTTTTATTTATATAGAAACTTACCAGCTTCACATAGAGGGCTGCGTACAAAGCGCCTTGCCTGAGGACGCACACAGGAAAAATTTACAGCAAAAGAGAAGGAAATAACACCCAAGGCACCGACGGGAATCGAACCCATGACCTCCGGCTCAGAAGAGGAAGCTTAGACGGAGGCCCAAATCAGGGGCGGACTGGATCCCTCGAGAGGGGATAACCTTGGTCTCCAAAAGGCGCAAAAAAAAAGCAAATAAAAAAAGTGCGAAAAAAATAAAAATAAGGTGCAATATATAACATAATACGAGGTTTGAAGGGAAACCAGAGCATAACAATATATATATATATATATATATATATATATATATATATATATATATATATATATATATATATATATATATATATATATAAACGATGGTTCGCTTCTGAGAAGTTGAGCTATGAACTTTAGCAAATCCATTTCTTTCAAGGGAGAGCAATCAGTAAGAAGAGGAATTGTTAGGCGGAGACTTGGGCTACCATTGCAACCCTTTTATTCGCGAGAAAATCAAATACCGCTTGCTACTTCTTACCTTTTTCTTACCTGAATTATATTGTTCGCCAAATGGGCAATAACATAGCCAACTAAATCCGCAAGTTCTCAAGCCGTTTTTTTTTTTTTTTCAATCCTATTTCAACAAATGGAATCGTTTAATCGGTCGTTCAGCGGAGCTCAACTTGCAAGAGGTGGACAGTACTCAGGTTTGTGAGTTTAAAGAAAAAAAAAACGAAATAGCACAGGTTTATTTGTGATCGAAAAAAAAAGTTGCACCAATAAAAAAAAAGTGTTCAGGCATGTGGGCGCACTAGCGAATAGGGCACATCGGCCGGCGGGTTAGTCTGCCCCTGGCCCCGTTACTAACATATGGTTTCAAGCATCTTGTATGGTGCTTTGCAACATACTTAAGAAATAAAGAATTTTAAAAAAAAGATACAAATATAAACCTGCTTGTTAAAGTAATTTATTTTCAACTGCAAAAGTTGTTTTGGATAGTCGGACCCCAATTTAACGAATTCATAGGGACCGAAATTTTTCTACGTTAAATCTGGATCATTCGAAATATCGGGGTGCGAAATTTTTTTTAAAAAAATTGCACTTAGCTTATCTGAAAGCCCGATTAAGCAACTGTG
Source organism: Uloborus diversus (assembly GCF_026930045.1). Taxonomy (NCBI): domain Eukaryota; kingdom Metazoa; phylum Arthropoda; class Arachnida; order Araneae; family Uloboridae; genus Uloborus; species Uloborus diversus. Next base: position 111,826,892 of record NC_072736.1, read on the forward strand.
TAAAAATATCCATAATTAGAAAAGTGTAGACTTTTTACCTAGCATTCCGTGACTTATTACACTAGTGAATTTGAATTTTAAAGTACTGTGTAAGAGACATTTGAGAATTCTTTCGACTTTTTGGAGAGAAGAAAATACTGTGGCATTTACAGCCTGCTGCACGAGGTATGTTTTTAGTTTCCAGGCCATGTAAAACATTTGAAAAAGTAAGTTTTAATTGGAGTTTCATTATCGCTTTCTGCTTCAGAATCGCTATTCGTTGGTTGGCCCCTTGCCTGTCAAAAATTGCAGATTCCAAGAAAATTCTTTTTCTGCTTCAGAAAATATGGGTTTGTCTTTTGGGTAAGCCATTTGGAAAACAATCCAATATTTCCTAACTCAAATGAACGGAAAAAAAAAAATTCTTTTAGGCTGTTAGAATAATTTGTTAATTCGGGGTTCAATATTCGGTAAATAGGGGTTTTTGCCTTCATTTTAGCTGGGGGAAAAGAAAAATTCGCTATATCGCGAAATTCGTTAAATAGAGGTTCGCTAAATCTTGGTCCGACTGTAGTAATAAAATAACAATTTACTACGCAATGACTTGTTTAAAAAAATCTTGAATCCATTTTAAGCTTAATTTATTTTCAATTGTCGTTGCGATGAATGCTTTAGATCAGTGCTTCCCAACCTTTTTTGGGCCCATCATCACTCTTTTCTCTTCCTTTAAAAAACCACATCTTTAGTGAAATGTAAATGATTTATTATTATAAAGTAATTTTCTTTAGTCACTCTTAAACTAAAAAATAAATAATTAAAAGCACCTTTTTTTGCGTTTTCCCCCCTCTTTTCCAATACAAACTGAAAGGTATTTGAATGGAAATACTTAACCAAGATCATTGGCAGACTCTTCAAAAACAGAAATAAAATTATTACGAAATCATTAATTTTTTGAAGGATTTTGGGGGAATTAAAAGCAACAACTCTTCAAAATTAAAATTAAAAAAAAAAGAAAAAAGTTTAAAAATTTATAAACTTGGGATTGGATGTTGAAAAAATTTCTCAAGATTCAACCAATGTGCGAATGAGCTCCTGAACTTTCTTGATTTTTTAACTTGTGTTTCCTTGTTTGAACTCTTAACAATCAGTTTCGTATACTTTTCCAGCTTTTATATGCACTGGCTTTCTATTTTTATTATTTTGTCTCAGATACTCATCCCCCTTTACGAATCTATTGCCTCCTCCCCCCCCCCCCCCAATGTCTTATAGAAATCTAGATGCGCATGCATTATAGAATGCACATGCGTGAATTTTTGCTTTCACATTCATCTCCGTTTGCAGTCGGTCGACTACAAGTAGTTTTAATGGTGAAATGTTAAACGTTAATTTGCTTTTATTTTAAATTTTTAGCGAGAGTTTTGACACTGCTCAGTTTTTAGTAAGTTCACGTTCACGTAATTACTTTTTCAAGAACTGGCTGTTCTGTTGTCAGAGACTATCAAGAAAAAGCAGGTGCCTTTTTAAACTTAAACTATTAGTTCGCCAGAGTCAAAATGGCGTTAGCAATTAAAGAACCGCAAATTTTCAGCCAAACGCTCGAATAACGGTAACAACTTTCAAACACGAGATGAATTTCAACTACTCTGAGCAGGAATAAAAGTTTCAAATTGAGAAATCCGTAAGTTTGTGATTAAAATGAAACTTTTACGCGGTTCTGTGTCTTCAAGATTCGGTGACGATCACAGCTGCGCTTGTCTGGGAGCAGAACCTGACGAAAATTCCCTCTCATGATCTGATATCGCATTGTTTTCGAACTGAAATGGTTCTACAGATGGCTAAGTGAGATCTGACTCATAATAATTGTGTTTTGAGTCAAAGATGCAAGGACGAGACATTTTAAGAAGACGACAACGTAACATTTATGACTTCTGACAGAATTTAACTTTGAAACAAATTTTTATCTACTGAAATATTGTTATAGCTGCGTGTATCAACATGTGTCCCATGGTTCAAAAAACGACAGGTTCAAAATCCTATCCAAGCAACATGGTTCAAAATCCTATCAGCATAAGGTAAGTGGACATTTTTCTACTGAATGGTAGTGCGTTGTTTTTGGATCGCATTTCTTATTTTAATTATTAATATAGACTAGGGTGGTTCAAAATAACTTTTTTTCAGCTAGAGTCCAGGACACCCCCCCCCCCTTTTTTTTTTAGACTTATTAATAGTATTATGCTGTAAAAGTTTTAGCTTCTTACTCAAATTTTAAGAGTGTGCTAATGACCCCTCAATTTAATATTAGCCGCAACATAGAAAATGCCACAAATTCAGAAACATTTAATTTCAACAGCTTTTTTTTTTTTTTTTAGTAAATATTCATTTTATTGCTATGTATATGCATATTAATAGTGTATATAATATTGAGTAGCGTTGTTTTTTCAGTTCAATTTATTTTGTTAGCCCCCTCCCCATACGTATGAAGTTTGGGGGAGGGGGTTGAGCATCTTCTTTCAGTTGAAATAGAAAACTAAAATTCTTCCAGTATACTACAATCCACAAGTCTAAAAATATTGAGTGGTGCCCTGTTATCTGGGAGAAACTTTTTTTTTACATGTATTTTTGAACCGCCTTAGTTTAGACGTAATTCATCGTACTCCTTTTTGGAATCAGTTTATGTTGCGATTCTGCATCATTGTGTTTATTTTTTGAGAAAGTAGTAGAACATAATTGGAATTACGCTGGAGCATTTTAATTATTCCAGGTGTTTATAAGTATTTAAGCAGAGTCCGATCATTCTGATATTGGACATGGTTCACATTTGTATTTCAGGGCACCCCTAGGGCCCGACTAAGATTTTTGAAGACACTGGACATGAAATTCATTTTGCACTCCCCCCCCCCCCATTCCCGCTTATTCTGAAGCTATAAAATATTTCTATACTTGCTCTTATATTAACACAACCATGCTAAATTTGGTGGTACCTCATATCACAACATTTAAAAAGTAGAGGAGATACAATGTACGATTATTATATAAGATGTGGTTAAACTTTTCCCGTTTACGGTAAATAGCAAAGTTATCTATGATATGACTTTTAATAGTAAATGCTAACTAAACTTGGAGTGATTTTGTGATTTGCAAAGAGATTAAATTTTTAAGGGGAATTTTTAGCAACAAATAAGAGATTTTTCCCTTAACTTGGCATTTGCAAAAATACCAATGACATCATTATACTCTAGATTCGGAGTGAAATCATTATTTATTTTTAATTAAAATGATAAATTCGTGGGATTTTGCCCCCCCCCCCCCCCAGAAATCTAAGAGGAGGGGCCTGTGAACCACATGCCCCTGATGCGGTAATCAGGCTCTGTATTTAAGAAACACTTTTCGGAAAAAAATGGTTTGTGCGTACGTGATAAGGTTTGCCTTACCTAAAACATGTAAAATCGGACAAGAAGCCTGGATTTACATTGTCGGCTGAACAAGGCGGAACTAGCGGACTGTGTAATTGTAAATTTGGAAGTAATGGAATGTTCCATTTCCAATGAAAATCTTTGTTCTTAAAACGACAAAAAAGCTTCAAATTGGGGGAAATTTAGAAACATTAGTTAACTGACATTCAAATCAAGTCTTCACATTCTCCCAAAATCGGGTGAAAACATTAATTTGTTGTTTTGCTCGACGGAGCATGAAAGCAATTGAATTGCAGTTATCTACTTGTAGCTGTGTTTATACAATATGTCAGTGCGTGACAGGTACAGAGGATCCTCGGAGGTGATGATGTGATGCATATACTGCCGTGTGCAGGTAAACGGCAGTATTTGCAGAAATGAGTTTTTGAGACATTTAAAGAAAAGCATTTTTGATTCCATACTAACAATAGGGAAATGTTGGAATTAGACGTTGTTTTCGCGCCTTTTTTCAGTGGAAACCAATTAAGCAAGCTTGTACAGTAAAGGTAACGTACAACAGATGAAAAAATGAAAAATGAAAAATTTGCAGTTGCTGCCCTTCACTTGCACACTGCAGAATGTGTTTTTTTTTTTTTTTTTGCATAGCCTTTGCACCCCGCCTTGAAAAAAGTAACAACAAACGAGAACATGTCTTCTGTTATTATTCATAAAAAATAAATAACTGATAATACAGTAAACACTCATCAAACCAGACTCTACTAAACCGGATTTCGCTTAATCCGATCACCATTTAGATGCACATTCTGTACAAATCGAAGACGAGTTAGTACATTAAAGGTAGTTTTTCAATACATTTTTGCAATTCTCTCTTTCGCAGTTATATATTTCATTCTCTTGATTTCAAAATATAATTTTTAGTAGTTTGTTTTATGCACCTTGGCTCAATTTTTAGGTTAGTTTGTTTAATTCATATTTTTTTTAAATTCTGACGACCTGAATCCCTTATTAGTTTGGATTAATAAGGTTTTACTTTATTTACTAACTAGTGGTACCTGCACGGCTTTGCCCGTAGTAGAAAATTTAAAGGTCTTTTGATTCGCCTGTATATTTACAAATAATGTGTGGTGAATTTCTCGCCAATTGGCTTGCCCATGTTACGGTTCCACGTTATGATAACTTAGTAATTTACTCGGCCATCTTATGATAATTTTGCTCGAGAAAGTGTTCTGAAAAAGAACAAAATTGAATTTTCGAAAAATCGCTTCGAGGTGCACACCCCATGCTAAAAACTGATTTTGTGCTAAACTTCATGAAAATCGGCTGAACGGTCTAGGCGCTACGTGCGTCACAGACATCCAGACAGACATACTTTCAGTTTTATTATTAGTAAAGTTTGTAACAGCAGAAACAGAAATTGTAACAGCAGTAGTTAGTAAAATAAGGTATTTTTGCAATGTATTTTGCAATTTCTATTACGTAGTTTTATATTTCATTCTCTTGAATTTAAAATATAATTTTTAGTAGAAGCAAAATTATTCTGTTTTGTTTTTTATGATCATTGAGATTAAAGGTGAGACCGTGCGGCTACGGTTGCCGGATTTCTGAAATGTTCAACCGAGACCGGAATGCCCCCCCCCCCCCATAGCTAGTATTCAAAAGGGTACACACCTGTGGCAGATTTTTGGAGTGGAGGGCAGTTTATTCTCAATGCTATGAACAAATGATGACTAACTATGAACCTAAAACAGGGAAATAAAAAACGGCAAAAGCAGATAAAATTTGAACATTTCACTTCTTAGATGTAAATATTTAAAATTTATTTTTGTTAGAAACGCTTTGAATGAGAAATGAAAAATTGAACAATATTTAGACATATTCCTTTTATACAACTTTTTTTTAAAGTCTTTTATTGGTTTTAATCTTTTTGTAAAAATCCTCATGGACTAATTCGGCATTAATTTTACAAGTCAATGATACAAATGCTGAAGTAATTAAATAATCCCTCGCAGTTAATTATGTTTAGGCCTTTTTGGCCATTTGCAATCAATTTTATCTTTTTCCGGGACTTGAAGTAAACCGACCGGGACACAGAGATTTTGTTTTAAAACCGGGACTGTCCCGGTCAAACCGGAACGTCTGGCAAGCATATTGTTACATGACCGTTACTGCACGCAGCAGCTCCCCGATGAGAGGTCACCATGACCTACAAAAATGTTTTCTCGGATTGACGATTCGGAAAATTTAACGACAGTATTACAATATTGCAGTTTAAAAAAAAATCTTAGCCAAATGTATTTTCTTATTTGATGTTGGTATGTATGAATGTATGCACGTGCTTTTCATTTTTTCTTTTGTTCACATTCCGTAAAATTCGCAATTTTATTCGGCAAATTGAGCATTCAAACCCTCGTAAAAATTTAGATTCCGGGCACCTTTGACTGCATGTTAGTATATTGGAGGTACGCATAAATAAATAGGGAGCATGAGAAATTTTGCATGTTTCGACTTTATTTATAGATTAGATTCTGATTATTCAATTCTGGGCATTTTTTACGATAAGTGAGCTACTTCAATATCGTTGTAAACTAGAATTACGTATTTAATTTTCAAATTAACTATCTCTGTAAGTATATAAGAGCAGTTAATTCGTAAATTTCATTCAGTTTCTGACTGAAATTTTTATTTACTTATTTATTTATTTATTATTTATCTATTTATTTTTTGAGAGTATAGATTTGCTTAATTAGTTACAGTAAAAATAACTTAATGAACCAGTTATAGTCCAATGTTCTCAGCTGCATCTTATTAGATACACTGATAGAAATCAGTGTAATATGACTTAAGTTGAAAATTATGAGGTCAAAATATGTTGCTTATTGTACTACACAAAATTAAAATTTGATTACTGCTAATTGTTTATTCATTGAGTATTTCTAAGTATGGTATAGTCGAGTTCATAATGTTAATAAATAAGAATGGAATGGTTTTAAAAATGTGTTCTCAGTTATTGCAATTTGTTTTGATAGTTTAGAAAATAGTGGGAAAAAAAATCTTGTAAAAACGAATTAGGTGATTGAAACAGCGTGCTAAGAAGAAATTCACACTTCATACAGAAGCGAAAGCGTTATGCGTTGTAACTTGTGTTGTGGCCCAGTTGAGCAGCAGCTGATGCTGATACTAACAGGGGCGGATACATGGATGTGGTCATATGGGTCATGACCCCCTCCCAAACAGTTTATGAATAAAATACAAAAAATTTCAGTAATCTTTTTAATTTATTAATTACTTGCTGCGTTGCCCCGCTTTGCACGGTCTACCTCGAAAATAAAGGTTACTTCAAGTAACGCGTGTTCAACAATTAGGCTGCAATCAGGTTTTAAAAAAAGACTGTAAAATTTCCCATCAAAATAATCATGCTTAAAGAAAAAAAAATGGTAAATCGAAAATTCTCCAGTAAATTAAAACGCTACCCTCCCATAAATAGAATTAAAATCCTTGATTATCTTCTGCTGGCAAATACAAAAAAAAAATAAATTGCCAAATAATAATAAAAGGGGAAACTTTTGCATAAAAACAAAATTTTATTTAGTCACAGTCGAGACAAAAAAAGGGGGTAACCTTCTGAATGGTTTTACTCACGCTAATTTAAAATTAGATCCGCAAGCGTTAATTTTTTCAATGTGAAAATGCTGTTCTGGTGATTTTGCAGCTTTGGATTTTTTTTTTTTTTTAAATTCGAAGGAAGTAAATTTTCGGGACCTAAAATTCGAACGGTTCTTTTTTTTCCCCTGCCATATTTGGTCGAGATCCGACGTAAACTGCGGATTTGTATAGGGAACATGCATACATATATACACACATATAAATATATATTCTCAGTTTTATTTATAAACCTTTATAAAAGTAAATATTTGAAAAATAACTTTTTTGCTATGGCTTATTGAATTAATTAGTAACTTTTTTGCTCTGTAACCGTATTTATAACCGTAATTTATAAATCGTATGATCTTTCATGTGGAGTGGGGGGTCATTCTTTAGCATGACTCCGTACCCCCACCCCTCCTAAAATATTAGTTGGTATCCACCCTTGGATACTACTACTAAGTTTTAAGTATGTGTAATGCTTCAAATTTTACTTCAGAGTATGATCTTGTTAGAATTAAAACATTAAAATTCAAATATAAAGTAACTATATTCTATTGCTCTCAAATGTTGTTTTTATACGTTAGAGTATTTAGTTCAACTGTGGAAAAAGACTTTTGAGAGAAGAAATTTAACTTCCAAAATCAGGATGCTACTACTTAACCTAGGAAATGCAAAGGTGTTATGCTTTGTAAATCGTATTGTTACATATTTGATTTCTTAAACACCAGTGGTGTACCTAGCAAAGGTCTCCTTCGGGGCGTTTATTTATAATGTCAGCCCCCCGCCCTTGTAAACATGATGTTGTTTGCAAAACTCATTTAATTTTCACATTTTCCGCCTTTATGTGACATAACGAAAGTTTTAGTTAGCGAGAGATTCAGCATGGAGGGAGACGGAGCAACTAAAAAGAATATCAACTTGTTCCTATGCTGAATCCTCCCCTGCGGGAATGCACGCATATGATTGTGCGTGCACCTTTCTTTTTAGATGCAATCTGCTGCACGTCTGCAGCTACGTATGTATTTTTGCTTGTACAGTTTGACCACGGATATATGGCGGATGACCTTGAAGTAACATTCGTAATAGGTAGAATATTCCAGAAAGTACCGAATAGTAAGAGGTACGGTCTCGTTAATCCTATCTATTCCAAAATATTGCCAAAAAACTATAACAAATGATACAAATGATGTTTTTGCTTCAAGGCCATCCTCCTTCTTTTCGTGGTCAAGCTATACATTGCGTAACTCAAACAGTTTGTCGTGAAATGTTAAAATTTTTTATTTACTATTTGTATGATAGATAGCTATGCAGCTACTTTTACTTTATTACACAAAGTGAAGAGAAAATTGAAATAAGTAAAAATTTCCCCCTCAAATTTTGTCAAATTTTCTTCTTAGTCACCCCTTTCTTCACGCCCGTAAAAAGGAACGTATGGTCAACCGATTGTTTATCCATTTCGACCGTCAATTAAAGTAACTTTGCCTGTTTCATTGAGGTAAATCTATCTTAATTTCAAGTCGTATTTCGGATAACGCAAACTGAAGTAACATCTCAAATTAGCGACATATCTTCAAATTATCTGCAAATTTTCTCACTTAAATTGAAGTATCGAATCCGGCGTCAATTCTGTGATGCAGCCGATAGTTGATACAATTCCCATAGAACCAATGTTAAACTGTCGCTATTTCTATTATGAAATTCTCAACTGCCTTTTTTGTTTGAGGTTGCATATAACTAGAGGGTGTATGAGTCTAAAATATTGTTTGGTTAACTCTAAGGTCCTTTTTTTGCTGTATTTTTTTTTCTTTTTATTTTTCCTATTTGATTTCAGATTTAAGACGCTAACGAAAACACCAAAGATTTTTTTCTTTGTAGTTTGATAGTACACTTACCTATTTTTACTATACTTAACCCTCTAATGGAAGTGTTTTAAGAATTCATAAAAACGCAAATGTTTCATTAAAAATGCTAATTTATGAGAACAATGTCTATAAATCGCGTTTACGAGGGAACAACCCGTTTCGTACTCATTAAAACTATAAAACGATTATTGGGCGACAAAGAAGTAATGCCAAGTCTATATCAGATTTTGTTTCCCAACCGGACGATAAAACTAGAAGTTCCATGCAGAACTAAATGAGCCTACTTTCTCATATTCCAATGTCGACTTTCTAGTATTGAATCAATATTCTCTAAATTAGCTAAGACTGCAAGTTATGTCATACATACTTTTAACATTTTAAGCTGAGTTCTTGAAGCAAAATATGCCTCTCTCATCTGATTAAAGAGATGCCTAAAAAATAAATAAACGAACAAATAAAGTAGTTGTACCTTTTTAACAATGCAGCTAATTTATTTTTTAAACTAAAAAAGTCCTTAATCACTTTTGAAAAGAAAAAAAATAATTTGAGATCTTTAAGTTATATCATTAAAATACTCATTAAATGAAATAGCTCATTAAATCATTCATAGGAAGTTAGCTCATTGAAATAAATATATTTCATCAAAAAAAAAAAAAACCTTTAAAAAATAAATAAGAAATAAATAAAATGCCCACAAAAATAAATATTTTCATAATCAAGAAAGGAAAATTGTCTACTCAGCTCTTCATGTTTAAACCTTAGAGCAGGAATTAAAATGGAGGGAGCAAGTTGAATCACTTGCTTAGCAAAAGCTGACCCAAAGACCCCCAAGTCACGTGACTCAACGACGAATGGTTGGCACGTTTTGTGTGAAACAAGAGACACACAAAAAAAAAATTCTTCTAATGCTTTGCTTGAAACTCTGTCATGTGACTTGAGGTCTTGGTTTCCTGAATGAAAGTCTTCACTCCCTGAATTTTATCTCTTAATGGTTTAAACACAAAAGATTCCAAATTTCGCTTTATTTGCCAAAAATAAAATTAATTACAATTTTAGAGTGAAAATGAGAACAAATCATATCAACGATACTCATTTCACAATAAAAATTACGACTGTGGACTCATAGACGGAATCGATCTAATTTCGGGGTAAAGGTGTCGGGAGTCGAAGGTTTGAAATTCAAAGAGTCGAAGTCTGCCATTTTCCCTCAAAGTCCATAACTATTTAATGCTTGTGGAGTCAGACAAATTACGAAATAAAGGAGTCGGAGGTTGAGTCGAGACTTGAAGACTTTAAAATTCCAATAGTCGGAGTCGGTCATTTTTCCTCCGAGTCTAAATTGTCGAAGTCGGGGAGTCGGAGTCCAACTAATTATTGGGTACGCAGTCGAAAGCTCTAAAATTCTAGGAGGCCGATTTGGTAGTTAGTCATTATTTTCTCACCAACTCCACAGCTCTGGTAAAAACATTCGCTCTTTGAATTCCTTTTATTTTGATTCAGTCATATTTATCTCGAACTCGCGTCAATTTTAAGCCTGCGGAATATTATATTTTGATTTTTAGTGGTAGCTTGTTTTCGATTTCTTGAAAACAATATATGAGAATCTATTCAGAACCAGCCCAATATTTTCAATTTTTGGTGCCAAAAAAATTTTTTTTGCATTGTCGTCAGTGTTAAAATTTAATTTGAATTGTTCAAAAAATACCCTTAAAATGGCTAAATAATAATAATAAACCTGTTCTACATGTTCCTCATCAAGAGCTATTTCCAACAAAGTTTGTCTGAAGCAAATCCGCCTTTTAGTTTGGGAATCTACTCGTATATTCACCTTTTTTTTTTACCATAAGCGCAAATGTTTAGTAGTTTTGAACTGTTCAAAACTTAACAAAAAATTGCTCAAATTAAAAAGATCTTTTCTATGCATGTTCTTGATCAAGAATTTTTTCCAATTTAGTTTGTTTCAAGCAAATCTGCCGTTATGTTTGGGATTTATATTTGTCTTAAATTTCTAAATGTAAGTTTTTTTGAAGTGTTCATGATACAAAATGTGATAAATTCAAAATTTGAAGTATGAGAATTAGGTATTCTTCCCAGAAATCTTTCGAACAAAAAGTTTGTTCTAATCGAACTCATCACTTTATTAGGGGGACTGACAGAACGACAGGCACACATTTCCCCTATCTCAAAACCCTATACTTTCTAATTTTTAATTCCTCTACCTTTATTAAATCATTTTATTATTTTTTTGACCTTTTCTTTTGCTTTTAGCGATATTTTTAAGATGCACTAAGCCTTCTGTCATGATCTTGTTCTTACTTTTACGGAACAGTAGGCGAAAAAGACACTTCATTCGTTTTTATATCTTGCTTTTTCGTATTTTCTACAACATTCTCATTAGAACCATAGCCAACAGTCAAATATTTTGCGAGATCTTGCCTAACGTCAGCGACACAGATCAGTCGATATATTTTTATCACTTTATTGTACACTTTCAAAGAGTTTGCTAATCATATATATTGTTTTAAATTTTAGATTTTCAATGGAATTCAGTTAATGGGGGAAAATGTAAATCATTTTATACATATTGAAGAAAGCATATCAATGACTGCACCAGATTTTTTAAATTTGAATACAGAGTAAGTTACATAAATATAAACATGTAGTTTTTCTTCGACTAATTTGGGTGAAACAAATAGTAAAACTTAGAAATTTCAACAAAAGCGCTTAATATGGGTTGGGTTATAAGTAATTAACTGTTTGTGATGTAGATTTTCATGGGGTTTAATGTAGTACTATTCAAAACATACTTGTACTGTAAGTTACAATCAATTTCCTCAATCCTTTTATAGGCAGTTTCAGAATAAGTAGAAAAATATTTGTACTGCTACCATTTCAAACAGAAAAAACACGATATTTTTACATTTATGTTTGCAATTGGTTCCAAGAATTACTCGAACTGAACCTCCTGCACCAAAATCGACAATTCGAATTATTTGTATTTTCTGCTTAATCCTAAAAGTGTTAACACATACTGGCACCTAATTATTCCTCGAAAAGGGCACCCTATTTAGAAACGATGACTTCATTCTAACTTTCAACTTAAAAATATGACCTTTTTACTGTATTAAAAATTGGAGAACATTTTAGTGTTTTTGCTCAAAATTTTGAAGTTTTGAGGCCATACATCTTACAGAAGATATTTTTTAATTCGAAAGAGGTTTTATATCTGCAATGCCCATGGGGAATGGTCATTTTGGGCAGGTTTTACTTTTTGTTCCGGGAGAAAAAGTGCAAAATAAGGCACTTTCGTGCACACTAACCAGCCATACGCTGGCAATCCGCATGCAGCAAAGCCGAGGCGGCTAGTCTATACTATTAAAATCTGTGCTCGTCTGTCTGTCTGAAACCTCATATCCTCGAGAACCACTGTTAGGAGAAAGTCAAATAAAGTATCTAAATGTTAGAAATTTTACGAGGAACCTATCTCACTTGGTCTCATCTTTGTACGACTTTAACTTCCAGGTATTTTAATTAAAACCATCAATTGTCATTGTTTTGCTCTTAACTTCCTTTGAACCAATTTGGTGACCAAAGTTGACAAGAAATATCCAGTTCTGCCTGCCATCGAGTGCCTCAAGGTGGTCAATTCAGAACTGCGAGTGAAAAGATCATGGGATAGTCTAAGATCGAGTTGATAAAAAAAACTTTATTGCAGAACAATTTTCTTCCAAAAGTTTTTATCGCTTTATCAGGAAGCAAGGCACTTGCACACCAATCTACGTACTGTTTGACCACGGATTGTACAGAAAGGCAAACATCCGGTTTACAGTCGGAAACGGAAGCATCTATTAGTTTTCAGGAACGTCAGCTTTTGTAGATGTTTGTTAACTTTTAAATTAAGCAGAGTCTCATTCAAATGAGCGGAACACGCGCATCATATTTTTACTTTCCCTTTCATTCAGATAGTAGTCCAGTCATTATAATAAGTTCACCTCGGAATTCGAGATACCCAGCTGTAAGTCTATAAATACTTGTATATTGACACCCTAAAAGTTGTCTCAAAACCTACATATGGTAGGGTGTACGCAACTATTAAATTTCAAGATCAAAGGTCACAAAAATCGTTTTTTTTTTTTGCGCTTTTTTTTGTAACTATCTCATTTCCTATGGGTTTTTTGCTATTTGTATTTATTATCAATATTGTAGAATACAAAATTCTCTATAAATTTTGTTTAAAAAAATTTTTTTATACGGTGAACCGTTTTCGAGATAGAGAGCGGAGAGCGCGCGGTCACAGGATCACTTCAGGTCAACCGGTGCCTCCGGTCGAAAACTCGCCATATATACTTGATGAACTATCGATAAATTAATGATTATAAATATTTGTCAGTTTTATTAACTATTATATCATATTTTATCATTTTTTTTCCTAACCTATCCACATTTTATTCAGCATTTATTTACTTAACAACACTTACCTGCCCATGTAATTGCAGAATTGTTAATGAAAATATAGGAATTATATTTGAATTTTAACCTAATTAATATTAATAACTTCTTACATGATGAAAAAAAAACAAATAAATTATGAATTTATCTTTTTATTAAAAAATATCATTCAATACATTTATTTTTATTAAAAGTAAAAAAATGGAATAAAGGGTACAAAAACTACAATTTATAATTTTAATCATCTTCTTTCTCTTCATCGTCGTCTTCCGGCTGCTGGTAATTTTCAAACTGGTCTTCATTATCGTCTTCAACGACATTTGTCTCAAATTCTTCCATGATTTCGGGGTCAAAGGTTCCATTTTCGTTAATGTCGCTCTGATATGGTAGAGCATTGAGACAAGCTTGCCCATTACATTGGCCACAAGCTAAAGAGCATTGCAAGCCCGCTTTCCTTCATCCGCATCGCGAACCACAACCACTCTTGCAGTTGCAGAAAATTGAATTTAGCAAATCTTCTGGAGCAGGTGGTAAAATTGTCATGATAGGCCCCAGAAAATCCTTTCGCATTGCCCAACCCCATACCTGGGGTTCCAAATCATGCCCTAACCAAGTTTGAACTTGATAGTATACACGATTGAAATGTTGATGAGCAGCTGCACTTGTTGGTGGAATATTTGAAAGCTGCAAAAGTTTATTAAGTTTTGTAGACTTGACGTAATGCATATAGATCGAGACTTTTCACAGATTTCGGAGCATTATAGACTGCCAATAAAGTTTGAGTTCCACTCTCTAATAATCTCTGGGCCGAACAATTTTCTTCCTCAAATGCTGCAGATAGTTCATCCAAATTTGTCAGTTTCTCAAAAACTTTTAAAAACGATTTTTTTCCTTTTTAAAAAGCGCAGAAGTTGTGTCACAGCCATTTAATGCGTGCAGAAATAAAATATGTTCTTTGGAATGAGAATAATTATCAAAACTTTTAGTCGAGTAAATCTCCGTTTTTACATTTCCTTTCCCAACTTTTTTAAAGAAAATTTCTTGTTCGTAAGACAGTGTACGCCCAATTAAAATGGCAAGTAAATCAATATCTTGTCCTATTATAACTGCAGTTTTTTCAGACTTTGATTCTTCAATTGAAGTTTCAACAATAAGAACATCCGCATCAATTCTGCAATTACATGGGCAGGTAAGTGTTGTTAAGTAAATTAATACTGAATAAAAAGTAGATAGGTTAGGAAAAAAATGATGAAATATGATATAATTGTTAATAAAAATTGACAAATATTTATAATCATTGATTTATCGATAGTTCATCAACGCGCGTTTCGACCGGAGACACCGGTTGACCTGAAGTGATCCTGTGACCGCGCGCTCTCCGCCCTCTATCTCGAAAACGGTTCACCGTATAAAAAAAAATTTTAAACGAAATTTGTAGGGAATTTTGTATTCTACAATATTGATAATAAATACAAATAACAAAAAGCCCATAGGAAATGAGATATTTACAAAAAAAAAGCGCAAAAAAACGATTTTTGTGACCTTTGACCTTGAAATTTATTAGTTGCGTACACCCTACCATATGTAGGTTTTGAGACAACTTTTAGGATATCAATATACAAGTATTTATAGACTTACAGCTGGGTATCTTGAATTCCGAGATTCTTACCTAATTTAAGCTTAAATGACTGGACTATAGACTCGTTTTAACTGGATGTTTGTCAATTCCATACAATCCGTGGTTGAACGTACTCTCAACGTACAACGTACCAATATATGGGGTAACGGCAGAGCTTCCTTCAAGTCTAGCAAAAGCACAGCCATACCATCTTTTCTGAAAGCAACCCACGGCACTTTTGACTCCCGTGTTTCTTTTGTTGTGGGTAAAGCTAGAAGTTTGATTTTTTAGTGACTTTAAGTACACACGATAACAAGCTATATTAAAAAATTTCTTCTGTTCATATTAATAGTTTACGAATTACTTCCAGCTGAAGTTATTAAATTTTATTCTTGAAAGATGATGTTACTGACAGGGTCATTAAAAATATAAGGCTCAAGCACACAAGGTTAAAATTTTTAATACAGTTGGGTATGTTACATTTTAGGGAAGGAAAAATTTAAACGTTCCAAAATTTCAGTCATGTGATGTAGTTCTACAGCTGCTTTCCATAATTCTCAATAATTTAACTAAAAGATAGCGCTCTCTCGCAAAATAGGAAATTCTTCATTAGTGATTCGGAAAATAATAAACACAAGATGTACAGAAACTGGAGACGCTGTAAAATTTAGTAAATGCACAGATTTGTAAATTATTGAGATAGACTGTCTTGAAGTTATTTTGACTTTTCTGAAGCGTGGAAAAATTTCGATCGCTGTGATTTTAGGCAGTTTTCTTCAATATCGCCAATTTTCTTCCTAAGTATTGATCGTTGAAGTATTTCGGCCTGTGTTTTATTGGCGTAACAGAACGAAAAATTTGTCCAAAATTTGATGATCCGCCAAAATTGCCTCATTATATGCCGCATTCCAAACTGATCCATTGTATTAGGAAGCACTATCTACAAAAATAAAAGAAATCCCACCAAAAACATAAAATGCACAGTACAAAAATGAAAGTCTCGCTTTCCCCGGAAAAAGTTGGTAGATATCATGTAAAATCAAGTCAGTTGTTTTAGTTAGTATCTAGGAAAAAACCTATTCAACAACTTTGCAAAAATTGTTTTCTATTAAGTGACGTTGCAATGTTTATGGTGACCATATCAATATTAACATTTTCATTTTTATACTAAAGTAAGTGACTTGGCAGTCGCATTGCGACATACTAACGTAGATATAACTGGTATTTATCCGTTTCACCGACCCAGGAGACTAAATCGCCTATTGTGAGGCAAACGACAACAAGCGGAATATCCGTCCTAGTAACTTTTTAAATATGTTTTTAAAATTAATGTTTTTATGTATGTCCTGAATGTTGTTGCGAATACACTTAGTCCGCTTGACGATATTCATTTGCGTAAAATAGAAACATCGAGAATTATCTACTATTTAGAGTCCTCCTAATGTAATAAATAAGGCTAGTAGATATAATTTGCGCAACATAACTGCCTCATGGAAAATAATTATTTTCTAATAGATAATTTTAAAAATTTTCCAAAAGAAATGTTTTAAATAACGAAGTTACTTTTTTTGGCTGCTAAATGTCATTGCCTAAAAAAAGTAGCAAAAAAAAAAAAGAATACTGCTCTGGTGTTGATTTGTCTGATGTGGGACAAGTTAAAAATGTTGTATTCTGAATAAAGATCAGAAGAAAAAAAAATCATACTATTGATACGTATGTGGCGGCTTCAACAGTGCGTGCACTGCACTATTCAAAATTCTGCGGCTTTAAAATTGTTAGAATGTGTTGCTTCTGTTGTATGCATTGACAGTTCATGATTTTGTGAAATATCAATGAAATAATATACCATAGAAGAGTTTTTAGTAGGGAATTCTATTAAAATAAAAACAACTTTTTACAAAAAATGACTGCCTTATGGAAATGAATAACTCTCTAATCAAGTAAACTCTAAATATTCCTCCAATGGAAATGTTTTAATTAATAATGAAACTTTTGTTTTCGGTTTTAAATGTCTTTTACTTTAAAAAAAAAAACATAAATTCATATCAATTTAGGTTATCTTTTGTGCAATGTAGAACAAGTAATAATGTTGTGCACTGATTCGAGATTAAGTAAAATGAAATACAACTATTCCTATGACTGTAACGCTTCAATAGTGCTTACAGTGCCACAATTTGTTAATGTGAACGTATTGCTACAATAGTTACAGCAGCAAAATAACCTTTTTTTTTTTTTTTTTTTTTGTCTCAAAACGTCTTTCTTTTGAAAAATATGCAGGGAGTTTTCTTCTGGTATTCGACACAATAAAAATATTCAATTCTGGGTAGAGATTTAAAAAAAAAAGAAATTAAAAAATAAACTATTTCTATGTATGTCTTTTTGTAGTAGTTGAGAACCCGAAACTTGCCTAGTAATTGCTTGTGAGACGTCTTACTGCGTTGATCGTGGAACTTGAGATAGGTAATGTCTGTTCTCTCACGAAGAATTGAATAAGTAAATGAGAAAGATGAGGCTGTATAAAACACGTATATCCTAAACTGTGTAGTAAAGTGTTAGCATATCTATTTATATTTTGGATTTTCCAACTGAAAATTACTCATTTTTTTGCCGGCAATCATGTGCTCTTCCAAAGTCTGCAGCTTTAAAATTGGTAGAATGAGTTGCTTCTCTTGTACCTACTTGTGACAGTTCATGGTTTCTTGAAACATGAATGAAATAGTATAACAACGTGGAGTTTTTTGTTGGGGAATTCTTTTAAGATTTAAACACATTTTTACAATATATGACTGCCTCATGGAAAAGAATAATTCTCTTATTGTTAAACTAAATATTACTAAAATAGAAATATTAAAAGTAGAAATATTAAAAGTAACGAAGAAACTATTACTTAAAAATACTTTTTTAACTTTAATTATTGCAATAATTTCGGGTTTTTTTCTGTGTGATTGAGGAAGAGTTTAAAATGTTTCGCTTTGAATTGTAAAAAAAGAGAAGACATGCAACTTTTGCTGTGAATGTAGTGCTTCAACAGTCCTTACAGTGCTACAATTCGTTGCTCTGAATTCGTTACTACAGTGGTTACAGTAGCGAAAAAAATTTTTTACCCTCTAAACCAGTTGTGTTTGAAAAATATGCAGGGAGTTTTTCTGCGGTGACAAGTTAAAATTATTTAATTCAGTATAGAGATTTCAAAAACTATAATGAAATTATTGCTTTGTATGTGACTTTTAAGCAGAACTTTAGTTGAGAACTCGAATCTTGCCTAGCAATCCCTTGTGAGACGACTTACTGCGTTGAGCGTGGAACTTGGGATAGGGATTATCTGTTCTCTCACTAAGAATTGAATATAAGTTAATGATGAAAATAAGGCTGTATAAAACACGTATATCCTAAACTGTGTTTAAAATGTTAGCGTTACTTTTTATATTTTGAAGTTTCCAAATGAAAATTACTCACTTTCCTGCCGGCAGTCACGTGCTCTTCCAAATTCTGCAGCTTCAAAATTGTTAGAATATATTGCGTCTGTTGTACTCATTGATAGTTCACGGTTGCGTGAATTGTCAGTGAAGTAATATACCATAGTAGAGTTTTTGGTAGGGAATTATATTAAAATTAAAACCAATTTTTATGACTGCCTCATGGAAAAGAATAATTCTCTAATCGATAAACTAAATATTCCTCTAATGGAAATATTAAAAGTAACGATCAAACTTTTATACAAAAAAATTTTTACTTCAATTATTGCAACAAGTTCGGTTATTTTTGTGTGATTGAGAAAGAGTTTAAAATGTTGTGCTTTGAATTGTAAAAAAAAAAAAGAAAAGAAATGCAACTTTTGCTGTGAATGTACCGCTTCAACAGTGTTTACAATGCTACAATTTGTTGCTTTGAATTTGTTACTACAGTGGTTACAGTAGCGAAAGATTTGATTAGCCTTTAAACAAATTTTCTTTGAGAAATATGCAGGGAGTTTTTCTGCGGTGTTAGACAAGTTAAAAATATTAATTTTCTGTACATAGATTTAAAAAATATCATGAAACTATTGCTCCTTATGTGACTTTTAAGCGGAATTTTAGTTGAGAACTCGAATTTTGCCTAGCAATCCCTTGTGAGACGTCTTACTGCGTTGAGCGTGGAACTTGGGATAGGCAATATCTGTTCTCTCACTAAGAATTGTATATAAGTGAATGATGAAGATAAGGCTGTATAAAACACGTATATCCTAAACTGTGTTTAAAATGTTAGCGTTACTTTTTATATTTTGAAGTTTCCAAATGAAAATTACTCACTTTCCTGCCGGCAGTCCTGTGCTCTTCCAAATTCTGCAGTTTCAAAATCGTTAGAATATGTTGCTTCCGTTGTACTTATGTATAGTTCATGGTTTCCCGAAATATCAGTGAAATAATATACCATAGTAGAGTTTTTAGTAGGGAATTCAATTAACATTAATACCAATTTTTACAATGTATGACTGCCTCATGAAAAAGAATAATTCTGTAATCGATAAACTAAATATTCCTCCGTTAGAAATATTGAAAGTAACGATAAAACTTTCATTTTTCAAAAAAAAAAAAAAATACTTTTATTATTGCAACAATTTCGGTTATTTGTTGTGTGATTGAGGAAGAGTTTAAAATGTTGAGCTTTGAATTGTAAAAAAAAAGAAAAAAGTAATGCAACTTTTGCTGTGAATGTAGCGCTTCAACAGTGCTTACAATGCTACAATTTGTTGCTTCGAATTCGTTACTACAGTGGTTACAGTAGCAAAAGATTTTTTTTAGCCTCCAAACGTATATTGTTTGAAAAATATTCAGCCAGTTTTTCTGCGGTGTTGGATAGTTTAAAATTGTTTAATTCAGTTCAGAGAATTCAAAAAATATAATGAAACTATTGCTCTGTACGTGACTTAAGCAGAACTTTAGTTGCAACTTCTAGCGGAGTGCTAAAAGTGCCTTAGATTCTTAATGATCCGGTCAGTGACAAAATTCAAGAACTTCGACAGCAGTGATTCGTAAAGTATAACTAATGGAACGAAATTTGCTAATATATAAGGGTTCCCAAATGAAAAGTGGACATGTATAATAACTTCAGAATGAATGATTCAATTAGAGCGCTTCTATCCTATTATATGAAGGTGGTGGTATGGGGTATGCGTCTCAAATGCTATTCAGCAGTGAAACCTGTTTGCAGTAGAGGAAATTGCGATCTAATGATACGTCCAGATCGGAAAGTGCGACAGTACATTTAAGGACGGCAAACGACATTATATCTGCCGAGAAAGCTGCAAGCAAACACCGCGATCACCAATAATTCTATTGCCTTCGTTAATGAAATGATCCGAACTAATCGAAAAACCCGTGAAATCAGTGACGAGCTCAACCTGAGTAATGGAACGGCTCACACTATCATCCACAACGATTATCCCAGGAAACCCAGAAACCCAGACGACCCTAAACAAATTTTCCGTTGGGAAGTTTTGGAGCCCCCCCCCCCCAGTATATTTCCGTTTTGTCACCACTTTAGGCTTAAAGTTTCCATTCGGACGATGAAGTGAAAGAAGCCGTGCAGGACTTCGGTCCTGATCTTTCTACAGCAAAGGCATCGACCTTCTGCTGCAACGCTGGGACTTATGCTTAAACCCCATGGCGATTTCTTTTGATTTACATTAAAAGCATTATTTTTATTCAACTTGTCCGTTTTTCATTTGGCCACCTTATAGCTTGCTATCGCATGTTTCCTTAGTCACTAAAAATTCGGACTTCTAGCTTTAGTCACAACAAAGTTACAGGGGGTCAAACGTGCATGAGTTTCTTCTAGAGAAGGTTGGTACGGCTGGGCTTTTCTTTGACTCGACTTGACTTGCTTTTGCTCCACTTGGCAGGGGGCACTACCGTGCCTGCAGATACAAACCTTAACGCACACGTTAAACCAGGGCTCTCCAATCTATGGCCCGCTGGCCAAATCCGGCCAGCGAGCAGATTTTTCCGTCCCTCGGGAAGCTTAAAAACGGAAGACATATGTTTTTATTTTATAATATATTTCTTTGTAAATGGATTTTAGCAGAATACTGAGCGAAGAAAATCTTAAAAACCACTACTAAGCATGATCGTCGCCAGAGGGTGGCAGAAATTGGTAACTGCCTCTCTTTAGAGGAGAATCTAAACTTTCACTTTCCTCCTTAAAGTCAGTAAAGATAGTACAAAATTGCAGTTTTGGAACTACAATATCGAAAAATTTCTGGAGAATGGACCTGTTCTTTTCCCCTCATATGACCGAAAATAACAAAATCATCTGAACTGAAATATTGTTGGATCATTGGTCCATCTTGCCTCCAAAAACTTACAATGTGGCCCTTGGACGAAGAAGTTTGTAGACCCCTGCATTAAACAATGAAATTCAAGGCATTAAATAATTAAATTCAAAATTTTAAGTTGGTGTGAGGCCTAGAAGTATGTTTGAAACGAAAGTGTTGAGAGGTTTTGACTTGAGTTCCCATGAGAGGGGTTTATGGAAATTTTCAACGGGTAGTAGAGGTGGGCAAAGTTTTTTTTTTTAATAATTCGTTCATTAGAGGATCGTTCATTCCTTTGATCCGTTCATTTAACTCGCTCAATTGAACGACTTCGTTCATTTAAGAACGGCTTATGTGATCTCTCTGCACGACATAGTCGCGTACATTTGAAATGTTTCATTAGAACAGTAATATTCATTGAAAGGGAAAAAACTCAATGATCTAAAAGTAAGAAAATGTGCCATTGAAAATGAATAAAAAAAACTTCATTCAGGTCCAGATGTACGAAGCAATTATACATCTTAACCTCATACATTTATTACTAGATTTATTATCATTTTGTAAAATATTTCTCAGTTGCCGAATGGTAAAATATTTTTTTCATTCCAAAAATCGGAGGTTCCATTTCAGCATGTCAAAAATTAAGTTATTAAATTTTTCCAGCTACAGCACTATAAATACATATAGTATTACCAATAGACCATGTAATAACGGAAAAAGTAACAACAAATGTATCGGTGGCTCAGGCGGTTTACCGGATAACTTAATTTTGAAAAAAGATTCATGATATTGAATGCTGGATGAGTTAAAAATTTGAAGATGAATGTTATTAAAAAATTTTTAAAATGCGATTTTATTACAAGTGCATCAATACAATGTTCCAAACTGCTCACCAATCAAACGAACGGTCGTTCATTCTTTACATTAATGAACGGATCCGTTCATTTTAAGGATTCGTTCTTTTTGACCCGTTCGTTCATGAACTACGCATCCCAAACAAGTAGGCAGTTTTAATTACATTTTTAAGGAGTTTTTCTCACATTTTGAGGGGTCTCATTTTGAAAGGGCAATTCATAGCATTTGAAGAGGATACGCTAGCTTTCTTCGGCGGGGGGGGGGGGGGTAGGCATCCCTGTTTATGACGTTGCAAAATTAGACTGAATTTCGTAATCGTTGTTAGGTTGTACAGGAGTGACTATTTTGAACAATCTGAAAAGTTTTTCATTCTCTCATGAAATTCACTTGCAATGCATCCCATACCATGTCGACATACTGGCTACAAGATTGCAGACTGACTTGCTAAAAGTGGAGCAGGTCTTCCCACGTTTTCTCTGGCTTACTTTTTTTATATTAAATAGTAAAACAAAAACTTTTTCACATCGGAATAATTTTTTTTAAAAAAGTGTTCTGAATAACTATCCAACAGCGGGGTTTTATTGAAGAGGAAAAAATATTGCTTTTGGTCTTATTAGACGTACATATAGAGATTTATACAACTTCCGTTAACTTGATAAACGATTTTCTAATGTCGCATGGACTCACCCAGCCACCAAAAGCTTTCCCTAATTCACGCGCTGCTGCAATTGTTAGTCTGTCTCTGTCCTGGACCCCACTACTTGCCCAAAGGCATTCCTTTAGACCCAAGGCCCACGGGACACTGCGTCACTGTCAAGCCCAGAATGTTGAATATGATGCAGTAGCCCACACTGAACGGCCTGAAGAACATTTCCATGTGGTATGGGGCTACATCCGGATAGGTTGTATAAAGGAAGATTCCATCGTCGCCAAGATGTTCATTGAATTCTGTTAGAAGTTCTTCGCGCATTTGGAAGAAAGGTTCTGCTAGTTTCGGGTCGTAGTTTCTGGGGTATCTGTCGAGGATGGCTAAGCAAATGACGGGGAAGGTGTGCTTGGACTTGCCAGCCATGGACTTTAGGACCTCCCTCGTGAGGTTCAAGTCCTTTTGGTAGCCGACAATCTCGTTGCATAGAAGCCCGTTGACTCCTTTAGAATTTTATTCTAGCTTCATCAATCTTTGTAACCCGATAGTCCTGCCTGCACACTCCTGGTACCAAGAAAAACGGCATGTTTTTTTGAACTGTTCCAAGGTGAACCAAAAATTGTTCAAATCCAAAAGTGAAGTATGGGAATGAGATGTCATCTTCGAGCCCTTTCGAACAAAAAAGAAGTTTATTTGAATCAGACTATTCACTATTCCATCAAAAGTTATTAAGGTGGGACAGACAGACAGACGGACCGATAGACACACAGACCGACCGACACACATTGTCCTTATATAAATATCCTACTTTCCAATTTTAAGTTTTTTGATATTAATTCAATTATTTTATTCATTTCGACCTTTTTCTTTTTTTTTTTTTCTTTTTTTTTTTAACGATAGTTTTAAGATGCATTAAACCTTCTTTCATGCTTTTTTCTTCTTTCTCTTATTTTTACGAGAAACTAAGGTAAAAATGTATGAAAGAAGGCATAATGCATCTTTAAAATATCGTTAAAAAGAGTTTCAATTTTAGGTTTGCTATGTTGATGACTGTTTTGTTCTTCTGAACCATAATCATCTTAGCGTTGGTGAGGCTTTACTTATTTTAAACCCTATTGATCCTCATATTCAATTCTCGTGTGAATTAAAATAAAATAATTACCTTCCCTTTCTCGATGTTCTCGTTTCTTGAACTGAGTCCGGTTTTAAAACTACTGTTTATCGCAGACCTTTTGCTGTTTCTTTACTTCCTTATAGACTATTGTGTCATCCACCTAATCAAAAATATTCTGCTTTTAATGCTCTTGTTAATCATGCTATTAAGACATATTCCTCACAGGAGCTTCTCAGTGCAGATTTTAACTATCTTGTGCTGTTGCAATTGATATAGACTATCCGCCCACTTTGAGTCCATTTATAAAAAGCTTGCTAAAAGATATCTAAGTAATGTTCGTAACAGAACTTGCGTCCCTAAGAATATGATCGTATTTACTGTTCTTTTCTTCTGTTAGTTTTCAAGTAGCTAAGATACTTAAACGTTTCCTATTCCAGGTTGTGTTTTCTCCGATTCATAAACTTACTTTTTCGATTCTGAATATATTCTTAATTTTTAGTTTCAAGAAATGGGGAAAAAAAGCTTATGAATAAAACCCAAAATACTGTATTCCGTAAACTTAATATTGGCAATAAAGTAAGGGGTAAATACTACTGAATTTAAATAAAGTGAAATTAAAGCGCAAATGTTTCTGCCAGAGCTGTGTACTCGGTTTTAAAATAATGACCAACTTCCGGCGAAGAATTTTAAGGCATTCGACTCCGACACCTGTACCCAAAATCAGACCGACTCGGGCTCCGCAGCTTTGACACAAATACAGGCTTGGGGCGGAAATGACCTACTCCGACACAAGGAAATGTAAAGCTGTGTACTCCCGATTGCGAGTCCTTCATCCTAAAATCAGTCGGGCTCCGACTCCAGAGGGAAAAGCTCCGACACCACCACTGACTTCGACTCTAGGAATTTTATGGCCTCCGACTCTGACTGCGCAATCACTGAGAGAACTGCGGAATCAAGGTAGAATGAATAATTCCGAGTTTGCAGTCCTGTTTTCTTTACTGTGAAATAATGGCTACGTTCCGCCACCGGTATAATAATAGAGTGTAATATAGAGCCACCGGTCGACCGCTGTTACCGGCGACTAACCAGTAGCGCTCCAATAGAGCTAAAGCTTGACCACGAAAAGAAGGCGGATGAACCTTGAAGTGAAACATCAGTTGTGTCATTTGTAATAGGTAGAGTCTGCCAGAAAGCATTGAATAGTAAGAGGCATAGTCTCGCTAATCCTATCTATTTCAAAATAATAACAAACAACCTATTACAAGTGATACAAATGTTGTTTTTGCTTCAAGGTCATCCGCCTTCTTTTCGTAGTCGAGCTTTACTGGTTAATTGGTAGTTGCCGAAGTCGTTCCAATAGCTTTGCCGGCAGATCCACCGGTCGACCGCAATTTAAGCTGTCTGATTGGTTGATTGAACCACGTGACATTTTCTACAAATAATAAATATTTTTCACCTGTACCTTATTCGTCTGCGCAAGTATTAGCGTTATTATTAACCAAAAGCGTTCGATTGAGCATTGGATGGGGAACAACCCACTGACGTCATTAGTTGTCATGCGATCAACCAACCACGGTCAACCGGTAGTTTAATGTGAACACAGCCAATGATTGATGATATGATTTGTTTTTAGTTTTTTCATTCCAAAGTTTTAATTCATTCTATTTTTGACTGCGGGAAATAAAAAAAAAAAAATCCAGTCTTATGTTTTAACAGAAAGATCTCTGCAGATTTTTTTTTTTGGTATGGATGAAGAAAAATTATTTAAGTGAAAATTTTATTATTATTTATTTTTTAAAGCGAAAAATTATTTCGTCGTTATGGTTACAAATAGTTTGTGTTCATTCAAGACTTGGCTCAAGAACATTTTACATTAAACAACGGGTTTTCTTGTGGAAAATCGCGTTTTTTTTTTTTTTTCTTTTTTAAGAAAACACTTATGTAGCTCAACCAAATAGCAAGACTTCATCTAAATACAAAATTTCCAGATTACTAATTCCCACCACTGAAGATTGATAAAAATACCATAATGGTATGCACTGTAAATGTATTATTTATGATAAGTGTACGGGTATAATAAATATGACATCTTTATTACCGCGTCCAATTGCCATTTATTTTTTTTATTGGATATTCCTCGTATTACTTAAGCTAGAAAATTACCAGTCATAATATGACGGGTGGGCGAAATTCTTTTCCATTCCATTTGCAGAAAATAGAAACTCAACGGTGTTGACTTATATTTCAATTTGCTGCAAATTGCAATGGATTACGAAAAACATAATTGGAATTCAAGACGTCAAGATTTAAATGAATACCTGGCTGGATGCTAAGAGTTTTGTTCTGTTTTTTAATGCAGTTTTTGATCTTTTTATTGTTAATTATTTTCCCTTTTTTTTTCCTTTTTTTTCGAAAAGTATACATTAACTACGTGCTGTAAAAAGTGCTACTACTTTAGTTTTTTTTTTTTATTGCGAGGTATGTTTTTAGAAATCAGGGTAAAATGTTAAAAAGGTATGTCTGACATAATTAAGTCTTAAATAATTTAGGGAATATCGATTAGATACTAGAATGTCGATTATGCTATGCAGGAAAGTAGGCTCGCTTAGTTCTGGTCGGAACTTCTTGTTTAATTTATAACCTGTTGGTGTATTATCAAAAATACAAACCATATATATATATATATATATATATATATATATATATATATATATATATATATATATATATATATATATATATATATATATTGTAACGGATTCGATGCGACTTCCACTTTCTTGAAATGAAGACACAGTTCTTGATAAAAACACAGGAGCTTTATTTACACTATGTACAGGAGAAATCGTTAACAACTGCTAAAATAATCATCAGCAATTAAGCAAATATCACTCAACACCGTAAACTCAACGGTTACACACGTATTTACTTCCAAATATGAAAACAACACAGCGAAATGCCTCGCTATAAACAGAGCTAATACACACTCTCAGTACAAATTCTCAATCGAAACTAAACTCTTTATCCAGCGTAACGGTTTATATACACACCGAAAGAAATCTCTCAAATATTCCAAACACTTCTGGAAAATAGTAGACCGTTATCAAATTTTATCAATGAACAAAAAAAGAAATAGGGGATCGTATACTTTAGCCATATGTTAAGGGGTTGTATATTCATTACGGGAAACTATTTACAGGTTACGTTACTACAATAATTACTATTTACAGGATTTGTAACATTGCGCCATTCCTTAGGACTGCACGTCCCGGGCAGTACAATCCCCAGAAAGGGTGCCAAACTTCTATCACAAGTTTACAAATATACACATTAATTAATAACTAACAGATACAGAAAACACAATAATAACAAGAAATATTACTAAACATTAAAAGCAAAAATTATCTACAACTTTTATGTTATCAACCATGGTTGTTTACGTAATACTCATGAACTATGGCCATAGTATGGGGCTAACCGATCATAATGTACAACACTAGGTTTTGCATTAGGTGATTTTTGGATCCTCACTACGACGTCATTCAGTCGGTTAAGGACTTTGTAGGGTCCATCCCAATGCGACTGCAATTTGGGTGAAAGACCTTTCCGTCGGATGGGATTCCATAACCAAACCTTGTCGCCTTCGTTGAATTCATGTCCAGTAGACCTTGTGTCGTATCGGGTCTTTATCTTCTCCGCCGCGATGTTGATTCGCTCTCGTGCGAAGTTATGAACGTCTTCCAACCGGGCCTGGAGATCCTGGATGTACTCCTCAGGCGATGCAGGCGCATCCGGAGGACGACCGAAGACGAGATCACAAGGTAGCCGAAGGTCTCGTCCGAAGAGCATCTGAGATGGGGCAAATCCGGTAGTCTCGTGGACAGCACTGCGGTAGGCCAGCAGGAACAAAGGTAGCTTCTTGTCCCAATCCTGTTGATTTCTGGATACCATAAGCGAGAGATTGTTCAGGATTGTGCGGTTAAATCTCTCCACCATGCCGTCCGATAGTGGGTGTAGTGGTGTAGTCCTAGTTTTCTCAATTCCGAAAATTTGACATAGGCCCTTAAACACAGCAGAGATGAAATTCCTCCCTTGATCGGAATGAATCTGCAAAGGTGTTCCATATCTCGAGATCCAATGTTGAACTAGAGTCTCTGCTACGGTGGTAGCTTCTTGATCTGGAATGGGATACGCTTCGGGCCATTTGGTGAAATAGTCGATGGAAACAAGAAAGTATTTGTTCCCATCAGCAGTTCTTGGTAGAGGACCCAGGATGTCGATCCCAATTCGTTCGAAAGGAGCTCCAACGTTGTACAGATGAAGCTTCCCTCTGCTTCTTTTCTTCGGTCCTTTACGAGCAGCACAGGCGTCACAAGAATGGCACCACTTCTCCACGTCATCCTTCGCCTTGCTCCAGAAGAAGCGCTCCCGAACTTTATTGAGGGTTTTCAAGACACCAAAATGTCCTCCAGTCGCACTACTATGTATTTCTTTCAGAACATCTGAAATCCTTGATCGGGGAAGTAGTAACTGCCACCTAGACGTTTTGCCATCATCAGATTCCCATTTTCGGTACAGTACGCCGTTCCGTAAATGGAGTGAGTTCCATAAAGCCCAGTATCTTTTTGTTGCAGTGCTGAAGATGGAAACGTCCTGCCAGCTAGGGCGCCGACTGTCACTTTCCATGAACTCCAAAATTGGTTTTATGTCGGGGTCTTCAAGTTGATCTTTTCGAACTTGGACGTCACTCCATGGATCAGGTTCTGATGATATTGGAGTCACTGTCACCTGATAGGCGGTAGGGCTAGTCGTTCCATACTGTTTCTCGATTCGGGAACAATAATTGCAGTTCTCAGGACAGGGTCTCCTTGATAAAGCGTCTGCATTACCGTGAGACAACCCTTTTCGGTGCTTGATCTCCATGTCATATTCCTGGAGCCGCTGTATCCACCTGGCTATCTGGCCTTCTGGATTCTTGAAGTTCAAAAGCCAAGTTAACGATGCATGATCTGTCCGAAGCAGAAATTTTCGTCCGTAGAGGTAATGATGGAAGTGTTCTATAGCTTTCACTATGGCCAGTAACTCCTTTCTGGTGACGCAGTAATTTCGCTCCGACTTTGATAAGCATTTGCTCCAGTAAGCGATGACATGTTCATTTCCGTCAATTTCTTGGGATAAAACAGCTCCGATAACCTCGTTACTCGCATCAGTGTCCAGGATGAAGGATTTTTCAGGCTGAGGATAGGCGAGGATAGGCGTTGATGTTAAAGCCTCCTTCAGTCGTAGAAAAGCATCTTCGCATTCTTTGGACCATTCAAACTTTTGCTTGCTCTCCGTCAGCTTGTGCAAAGGTCGTGCAATGTTGGAAAAACCCTTTACAAACTTCCTGTAGTACGTGCAGAGCCCCAGGAAACTTCGCAGCTGATGGATGTTTTCGGGACGACTCCAACTCTTGACCGCAGATACCTTTTCTGGATCGGTTTGTACACCTTCAGAAGAGATGATGTGACCAAGGTAGTTCACTTCCCGGCGGAACAAATTACATTTGGACGGGCTTAACTTCAGATGGGCTTCCTTAAGCTTTTGCAGCACCTTCCTAAGATTTGCCAGATGTTCTTCGAAACTGCGTCCCACGATGATGATATCGTCTAAGTAGACCAGACAGGATTCGTAAGAGAGTCCTCTTAACACTGTCTCCATAAGACGCTCGAACGTAGCTGGTGCATTGCAGAGGCCGAAGGGCATCACTTTAAACTGCCATAAGCCTTGTCCAGTTGTAAACGCTGTCTTCTCTCGGTCATCAGGGTGTATCTCAACCTGCCAGTAGCCGCTCTTCAAGTCCAGGGTCGAAAACCACTTGTGTCCGGAAAGAGTGTCCAAGGTGTCGTCTATCCGTGGAAGAGGGTAACTGTCTTTCTTGGTGATTTCATTCAACCGTCGGTAATCGGCACAAAATCTAGTGGAGCCATCTTTCTTTCGGACCAAGACGATGGGAGAGGCCCAAGGACTGGACGAGGGTTCGATGACATCATTCTCCTTGCATTTCTTTCAGGAGGGTCTCAACCTCTTCCTTCTTGGCAAACGGTAGTCGTCTTGGATGCTGTTTAATAGGGGAGTGTTCTCCAGTATAGATCCTATGCTGCGTTAAATTCGTCCGGCCCACATCCTCCGATGTAGATGAAAACAGATGCTTGAAGTCGTCCACCAATTGTTCCACAGCAGTTCTTTGATCATTCGATAACGGCGCACTCCCAATTAACTTTGATGTCAAGGACTCAGAAGACACAGTCGCAGGGGAATTGATTCTTCTAATGATGCAATTTACTGGAGTAGAAGTTGCCAGCACTTCACCTTTTCGGATATTCCTTGGCCTTTCACTCACGTTGGCGACTCTCACAGGAATTACATCCATAGAAAGGTCCACAAGCGTAGATGCTACCAGCACTCCTTTTAGGCTATTGCTTAGGTTAGGGTATTCAATGAGTCCAAATCGAAAACTATTGCTTTCTTCAATGGAGCCAGGTATTAATAATTCTGACCTTGAGGGAATCGATAAATCTGTTTGGGCTATTATTTGATGAGCGGATTTTACATCACTTTCTGCGGGGAAAACGGCTATGTCTTCTCTCATCGAGTGCAGCTCATTAGTCTTGAAGTCGAGGTTGAAGTCATACTTCTTTAAAAAGTCCAATCCGAGAATGAAGGGGTCTGTGATAGCAGCAACGAATGCCGTATGATGGTAAGTGGCATTTCCAAACACAATTTCTAAGTTCACTTTACCTTCAATCTCGATCTTGTCACCGGTCACAGTTTGGAGGGTAACGCAGGGCGGCGTCCACAACAGTTTCAATCCAAATTCACGACCCACATCTGTCCTAACGATTGTCACATTGGCTCCAGTGTCGACAATCAGTTTGCAAGGATTCCCATTTACATGGGCGTAAATGAAAAGTCCAATACTGCCAGTACTAGTAGAGGAAATCTGCAGAGCTCTGGTGGAGGTGATTTCTTTCCCTCAAGTAGCTTGGCGAGCTGGACAACTCCTTCGCAGGTGCCCTTCACTACCGCATTTCCAGCACTTCTGCTCTTGTTTCTTTTGAGCTGTTATGCTGTTCAGATGTCTTGCCAAGTCACCGAGTTGTCTCTCAAGTCCAGCGAGATGGGACGACCTGGAATCAGACTCATCAGCTTCCTGAGTCCGGATTAAATGGCGATCCACACGGGTTGCTTCTTGGGCGGCCTCGTGTCTCATTGCATATACCAAAGCGGATTTCAGGTCGTTTATATTCGCCATTCGGAGGGCCTTCTGGATCTCAGGATTCCGAACTCCGTCGATGAAGTAGTTGAGTGCCAGGTTGTCTCGAACATCCGCAGGACAGTCGCAAAAAGCAAGATGCGACAGTCTCTCGACGTCCGCCGCTAGCTCTTGCAGGGTTTCCCCGGTTTTCTGGAAACGGGACTTCAACTGGAGTCGGCTGAAATCTTTCTGGCACTTCTCACCGAAGCGAAGCTCCAACGCAGATGTGAGGGCGGCGAAATCCAGGCGCTGGCTGTCCGGAAGGGTCTGAAGAATGTCCGCTGCGTCACCTCTCAGGGATGCTGCAAGATGACAGGCCTTGGTAGCAGAGTCCCATCCGTTTGCTTCCGCCACTATCATGAACTGAGTTTTGTAAACCTGCCACGAAGTTTTCCCATCAAATGTGGCAAGTTTAATGGACGGTCGAGCAACCGATGAGGGAGCGCCAAACTGTAGAGAGCTGCTTTCCGCGGTCGCCAATATCCTTTCCATGTTTTTAATTTTCTCATCCACATGATTCTCAACTGTTGCGATACGGTTTTCTACTGTTTCAAATTTTTCATTAAAAGCATCAACTCGATGCTCTATCTCATTTAATTTATTTTCCATCACAGTCTTTACCGAAGTAAGGTCGTTTTTAATTTCCTCTTGGTTAGAAGCTAAATCATTTTTCAGCACCATTAAATCACTTTTCCATTGTTCTTGATTAGCTGCCATATCATTTTTTAATTGTTCTTGATCAGCCGCCATATCATTTTTTAATTGTTCTTGATTAGCCGCCATATCATTTTTTAATTGTTCTTGTTTAGCCGCCATATCATTTTTCACAGAGTTGATTGCATCAAGCAGTTGTTTTAATTGTTCATCCATTGCGCGAGTAATCACCATAAAAATAAAGTCCAAATTTAAAAAGTCTTTATGAAAAAATGTCCAAAGTCACACTTACTGCACGAAAGTCCTGAAGTAGCCCCACGTTGGGCGCCAATTGTAACGGATTCGATGCGACTTCCACTTTCTTGAAATGAAGACACAGTTCTTGATAAAAACACAGGAGCTTTATTTACACTATGTACAGGAGAAATCGTTAACAACTGCTAAAATAATCATCAGCAATTAAACAAATATTACTCAACACCGTAAACTCAACGGTTACTAACGTATTTACTTCCAAATACGAAAACAACACAGCGAAATGCCTCGCTATAAACAGAGCTAATACACACTCTCAGTACAAATTCTCAATCGAAACTAAACTCTTTATCCAGCGTAACGGTTTATATACACAACGAAAGAAATCTCTCAAATATTCCAAACACTTCTGGAAAATAGTAGACCGTTATCAAATTTTATCAATGAACAAAAAAAGAAATAGGGGGTCGTATACTTTAGCCATATGTTAAGGGGTTGTATATTCATTACGGGAAACTATTTACAGGTTACGTTACTACAATAATTACTATTTACAGGATTTGTAACAATATATATATATATATATATATATATATATATATATATATATATATATATATATATATATATATATATATATATATATATATATATATATATATATATATATTTAAACACATTTAGTATAAAAATAAGGAAATTTGGAGGAAAAAACCAAATGCTTACTTTTGATGGTTAAAAATTGTTGGAAAAGTAGTGATTGTAAACTTGTCAGTCAAGCAGAGAAGCAATTTATATTTACGGAAAAATAAAAATAATAACTCAAACAATTATTCAACCGCAGAAGAACTGAAGTTAGTAACGTAAGATGTTGGCAGATGTCGGAAAAAAGATAAATCCTACATTTGCTCTGTAAGATATTATTTTATCAACATCAAAACTGTTTATAGGATAAATTGAAAGTTAAAAAAAAAAAGTGTTTATTGTGCAACGATCTAATTTACTATATCTAAATTGAATATTGCTTAGGGGGAACGGGACCTAATTTTAACACTGGTAACTTTTTGAATAAATAACTACGACTCATTGAAAAAAATCAGACATCTACAAATCATCGCACACTTCAAATTTTGAAACCTCTTTCACTATAATTTTTCACTATGTGTCGTAGTTAATGCATTGTTTTTCGGTTTTC
Source organism: Uloborus diversus (assembly GCF_026930045.1). Classification (NCBI taxonomy): domain Eukaryota; kingdom Metazoa; phylum Arthropoda; class Arachnida; order Araneae; family Uloboridae; genus Uloborus; species Uloborus diversus. Next base: position 111,860,166 of record NC_072736.1, read on the forward strand.
TTACAATTTTAAGCAAAAGATTTGCTATTTTAAAGTTGTTTAACCAAGGAGAACGACATTTCGTTTGCTTGTTGTGTTTCGGCAAACAACATTTGATGCAAGTGGCTTGAAAATAATAGTCGACGTTCAGGAATTGTACAAAAACGAACATAGAAGTCGTTCGTGAGACGAGAATTTGAGACCGATAAGTGCGTCTAAGGGTAAAAATAGAGCTCGGATAGAAGCTTTATGAGTTCCAAAAAGTTCAGCCCTTTGCTGAAGAAAACAAATTCGTATGACACCAAAGATACCAGAAACGTTTGAAATGGGCCGCAAGTCTGCGCTGGAAGAGATACCTTTCACTGATTTACCGTTCAACCGACTCATAGCTCCCAGAACGATAGGGTTTGGTTTGTAAACACTCCAAGCACCTTAGAAAATTTTAAACATCGTCAAAATCCGAAGTCACGCTTAGTCAGTGATGGAATCAGCACAAGTGACAAAAACTATCTGGTGTTTTGTGGATGAGAGTCGTAAAAATGAATCAAAAAATGTACTAGGACATTTTATAAGATGTTTTACTTCTGTGGGACCACGTGCACGTTAGCAATGTAGACTGAACATTTCAATTTGACTTCACACCAGTTCATACGACCAAAAAGACAAAGAGTGGTGCAAGGCGCATTGTTTTTGGCATGATATCATCTCGAGAGTGAACGCTGTACTCGCTAGACCTCAATACCATTTATTACACTGCATGGCCTGTTTTAGAGTCAAAGGTCTACCTTAAACTGCAGAAAAGTTTAAACTCTCTAAACCGCTTTAGAGAACCTTTTGCAGTGATACAGAGGTGCAACTGCTTATTGAAATTTTCAGCCAACACTGTAAAAAATCTCGGAAAACTCTCTGAATATACAAAAAAGTTTTCCGTAATACACAGATTCGTACGCCCTCCGCAGTTTTCTGCTATAATCAAAAACGTTTCCCGTTTAGCAAGAAAGTAAGAGTCGACGCATGCGCAGCTCTCACGGCAATTTTATAGTCCAGCAGCAAAACTAAACTGAAACTTTCGAAAGCACGCAATGAAAACAAGTGCTGACTCATGTATGCGAAGTAACACTCATCAAGGGGATTAGTAGAAGTTTTGTTCCTCGCATGAATTCACTGAAGATAATTTTAAAGTCTTATATTTTCTTGCATATGTATCGTCATGAGATTGAATTTGAAGCTATCGACGCATGCTCGCGGAAGGAATACAAACTGAAATTAAAAACCAAATAACTGCCGAGAGGACGCCATCTAAATTCATTGCGTCGCATAACTTGTGTAGGTAATTCACTTTTTTCTTGGATACTTTTCTTCTTTCTACACCAAATGGGTAATTTTTGTTGGCAGAATTTTATTCTGTCATAGAAATCACCTTTTTGGTGACCAAAGCCTACAAAAGACCACCACCGACGAATAGGTAAGTCGCTTTGCAACTCTATTACTTTAAAGAGATTTAGTTCATATAAATCTCGTTAAAAAAAAAAACTATTTTCTTCAGTATTATTTTTTTGTTGTGAACTATTGCAATTTGAAAATATTTTACATTATATAGAACACATATTTAAAGTGCAAGTGTGTCTAGTTTTATTCTGTAAAATTTATGAATTGAAGATTATAAAAAAATTTAAATAAGTGTTATTGTGTACTTTGTTTTTATGTGTCAATCTCAGTTAATATTTGGCTGAACATTTATGTATCAAGCATTATGAATTAAATGTTATAATATGCAAATTGTCAGGTTTGATAGTTCGCCTTTAAGGTTGCATGTTTTCATTCTCTTGTAAACAGTGTAGCTAGATTGTATGAGGGGCATTCCACGGTATTTTGGACATTATGTAGAGTCCGTAACGTGACCTTTTTTTGCCATAACTTTTTAATTTACCGTTAGATTTGCAAATTATTTTAATTTGAGCTGGTGTGTTGGTAGGAAAAGATCAAAATAAAATAATATGCTAATCAAACAGTAAGTTAAAAAGTTATGGCAAAAAAGGTCACGTTACGGACTCTATATAAATGTTAAAAATACCTTGGAATGCCCCATGAAGTAAAAAAAAAAACTATCTCTTGTAATTAGGAACATAGTGCTTCAGTATTATCTAAATGACGATATCTCTTTAAATATTTGCATTAGCGAAACGCTTTAAATTAGTTAAATGTGTATTAATTTATTTAACAAATAGATACATATATGTATTTAAAAGTGTCTTCATTTTTTTCGTTTTACGAGCCTCAATTTTACCAAAAGCAAAAAAAAAAAAAAAAGACTTAATAAAATAATTTTGTATTTTTACACCATATTAAAGTATTTGACTTATAATTTATATGATACTTTGATTTATAATGTATATGATACTTTGATTTATAATGTATATGATGTTGCTTTTTCATCTGAGAAAACGAGACTCAAAAAGCTGCTGTTAACAGAAATCTCTATGGGGATAGTTTACGCGTTTTTACGATAACTCGAAAAGTTTTTTGCGTATGGTGACAAATAAAGTATAAAATTATTCAAAATTAAACCATGCATACCGTATATTTTTTTCCCAAAAACTCGAAAATTTTGAAGATTAATGGCCTTTAATCCCCAAATCTAGTGCTATAAACTGTAAAACCGCTGTCCTTTGTAAAGAGAGAACTGCGCAACCAGGTCATATCCCTCAAGATTTCCCAAGTCAAAGAACTTCTTCGGAAAGTCCTTTGCTTACTTTAGTCCTTGTACGGTGCTAATTTGTTCGCTTCAGTTGTTACAACACTAAATTCTTTTAGTGGATCTCACTCAGTCTGTTGAGTTGGGTAAACTTTAATCTCATGATTTAATTTTTTATATATTTATTTTTTTCTTTTCTAGTTTCTTTGAAAGAAAAGTTTTAGTTCTGCAAGTAGTTTTTACATTGTCTTTGTGGAAAAAGAAGTGATTTTACATGCAAAATATTCGAGTTTTATTCATCAGAGGTTTAATTACGTTTAATAAGGCTGAATTTAACAACCGTTCTCTACATGCGTCTAAATGAAAATATATATCGTCGCCTCAGAGCAACAGTAAGATATCTTAGTTTTGTTTCTGAGATTAGATATCTTACTGTTGCTCTGATGCGACGTGTGGTCGTAACAACAGAAGCAAACGTTTTTTAATGAAGAAAAATATGTATAAAATATGTATTTATATAGCAGAGTGAATTCATAATTTTTCCAGAATCGACCAATGAGGAATAATTTTATTTGAAACAAGAATTTCTTTTTCCAGAAAAGCAGTACCACAACGACTTTAATTCACCTCTGGTTCATATGTTCAAAGTTTTAAAATAAAAAGTGTAATTTTTCTCATTGCATTCAGACATTTGCTTATTTGACGGAAAGATTATATTTCCTCTATCAGGTATATTTTACTGCATTTATTAATCTCCAAATAAACATAATCGATAATATCTGAGTTTATTTGTTGACTTTCGTCTCATAATTTTATGCCTCATAATAATCACAAATGCGAAACGAAAGTAAAACGTCTTGTTATTTCTTGCAGTTATTTGTACAACTGGTTTCGCAAATTAGGAATGAAGTATGGAATACCCAGTTTTCTCTGTTACAAAAGAAATAAAATGCCAATCATAAGATTTTAATGACCTACAATTGTCTTTTTCTTTTCTTTCCATTTATCCAAAAGTGGTTATGCTAAAACTTAAAACTTTTGAATATGGAAGCATTTTCTATCAACATTTCTGCTAAGTCTTTGCTCTAAACAGAATAAAGTTTTTCCTTGCTACAACATAAAAAGAAATAATTGCTTTACCTAATTAGATATTATTTATCACTTCCTTCTAAAAATTGCTTCAATTTCCCTGAAAAATGTGAGTAACATATTGACTAATTTTTATTCTACAGATGAAGCCTTATTATTTGCTTTAATCAACAGAACACATTAATTATTCGGTGAAAACGGAAGCAAAAAAAATATTTTTAATTATGAGGTTTATTTAAAACCATTTTTCTTCGCCTAAAATTAGTTCCCGTTGGATGAAGTATTTGCTCAGAGTTTAGTTACTAATTATTGCTCAAGTTTAAAGTAAAATAATCAATAAAAAAGGAAAAAAATATATTGTTGACTTATTCCCTTCAAAAATGTTTTGCAGATTTTGCATATTGGTTTGAATAATTTTCTTTTAAATTAAAATGACTTGCATTACAAAAACATATTGATGTACTTATTCAGACTGATAGTTTATCAACTTTATAAATTCAGAGAAATGCTCAATCCCTACTCTGTAAAAATCATAATTTTTAGAAATATATATAATATTCCATAATATCCCCCTTTCACCTACATATATCAGCAGTCTAAATGTAATATTTTCTTTGTTTAGAAGAAAATTATTTTCAAGCTGAAAAACTTTAGGAAATTGGCCGTCTCTGGTCTCACAGACTAAAAAATTAAGTGCTAATATTAATTTTCCTTGAGACATTTTTCCTTGACACAGTCTCCACAGAGTGACTTCATTTTTATCCTTACTCGGGAAAAACGGCAATTAAAATATTACCATTCAGCCTTGTTAATTGAATTCGGTTTAAGAAGCAGACGTCTTCAAATTACTTTCATTCCATTGAATTAAAATTTCTTTCTCTAATACATTTTTTAAGTTAATTTTCTTGTTTATTGTTTTGTGCACAAGTATATTTTAATTAATAAAAATAATTAACTTTGCTTTAATTATGCTTTTTAATGACGTATTTATAAACAATCGTTCATATGAAAGGTTAAAAATTGTAAAAGTTGAATTATTAAATGGTTTTACGTCAACCTCAAAAGATGGTACTCTTTTTTTTTAACATCCTTTTACGAAGTGAAGGAAGTATTGTATTCGCAAAAAAAATTTCTCCTCGAATGAATATTGTTTTTTTTTTTCAACCAGACCACACGTATAGACCAACTGAGAACGTATAGACACCCGATATATCCATTTTTACGATCCCCGCATTAATTACAACGAGTTTTCTCGTGACGTCCGTCCGTATGTATGTATGTGTGTATGTGCGTACTCGCATAACTCAGAAACGGTATGTTCTAGAAAGTTGAAATTTGGTACGTAGATTCCTAGTGGAGTCTAGTTGTGCACCTCCCCTTTTGGTAGCTTTCGGATGTTCCAAAGAGGGTCTTTTACACCTTTTCGGGGGTAAATCATTGTTAATTTCAATGCAAACTCAAGTGGTGTTATAATTTGGCAAATACTTGGCGATATATCGCCAAACTTTTGGTCGCCAAGTTTTTTCGCCAACTTAACAACAAATTTGGCGGGGTTTTTTTTTCTAAATCTGGTTTCATTTTCGCCATAACTAGCGATATTTAGAGAGTTAACCATTGACTCATATTCAAATGTCCAATATTGGGAAAAATTATCTGTATAAAAGTTTTTTTGCTTCAGTTCGCAACAAACTTGGGCTAAAAATATTTATTGCTTACTAAAAGGCACTATTATCATTAAATTGGCTTAAAGGAATTCATTTGATGAATTTATCAGATCGTTTTTTTAAGTATTTATAAGAGGAGGGGGAGGGGGTATATATCACCCGAATCGTGCTGTATCATACACGCACACAAAAAGGATTCTTTTAAAAATTTGATTTTGCTTTTTTTTTTATATTTTAACTTTAATAGTAATTTTCTATAAATTTCCCGATTTGAAAATGAGAAATCTTCATACACTTTTGCTTTTTATACCAATTAAAAGATCTGATTTTTTCACGTAAGTTAAATGTTGTTTAACCTTCTAACTAATGCTCAAAGAATAAGGAAAACCAAGTCTCCTGGTACTTTATTTCTTGTTGGCGGTGATTTTGGATCGTGTTCACTTTTTGAGTTGAGGGGGAGGGGGATTGTATTTAAAAATGAAAGAGTGGTTTTTCTTCTAAATTGTTGATTTATCCTTCACAACTTTTACTTCAGTTCCTTACTCATGTATTATATATAGTATACTTGGTGAATTTTCAATCTCTAGTTCTGATTTGATTTGATGTTTCATATTTCGGGTCATTTCGACTAATATTTCTTCGTCCATCATTGCGGTACGTAATAATTTCGCTTCTCTCGCAGCAACAGTAAGGTAAACGCACCAGTAGTGGCCACTGCTCCAGTAGTGGCCACTTTAAGGTTTAAATTTGAAAATTAAGGATTCCAGGTCTCCCAATGGATTCAAATTTGCAGGAGGTAAAATTCAGGATATTTTGTAGTGAGCAGTTCAAGGAGGAGTAGGTAGAGCATCATGGAAAACTGTTATAAATTATTTAGTACGGTCGTCTGGATTGTCCATGTTTTTTCAGCTTTCTTCTAACGCTTCTCCATAACGAGGTATAAAAACATTGTGTTGTGTTATAAATAGAACAATGCTCAAAAATAATATTTTTAGAGCTGTAACCATGTTATGAAATGTGAAAGATCATGTTTGGAACGTTTTAAACTCCAAATAGTTGTTTTCTCGGCTGACAGTTTGTGGCCACTACTGGTACCAAAAGTGTTAGGAAATTCAAAAGTGCCCACCGAGTGGCCACTACTGAATCAGGAAGGTTTTTCATAAATCATCTCGATTTTCCTTTCAACAGGTTGTAATACCTTAATATAATAACCTGCGTCATTTCTAATGTAAAATTATTGTGTGATCTAATAGTGGCCACCCGGTGGCCACCTCTAAACAACAATATGGCCACTTTTGACTCATGTACAATGGCCACTGATGGATCAAATTTCAGGTTTGGGAAAAAATTGAAAAATTGATATTCTGGCATTTAAAAAAAATAGGACAATTGAGGAAGAATAGGGCTATAATATGCTCATTGAGTTTCAAATATGGTAATTAATACTGTAGCCCCACAGTTTAAAGAAGCCGCAAAATATGCTTCACTGTGTCAACTGCTGGGTGCGTTTACCTCTTGTATGGACAGGCCAGGATTACACATTACGCCATCCCCTAGGCCCCAACCTTAGGGGCGCATATCACAGAGGGAAAAAATTATTAAATAGCTTGTTGGTAAAAAAAAAAAGAAACAGGAGTTTGGTGTGCTAGTATATATAGAAGAGAAAATTTCAATTACAACCGATTGCAACTTGCCTGTTGAGCAGGTAAAAAAATGCAGGGGGAAGGGCCTTATATTTGATCGAGATAATCCCTTTTCTAATCAAAGCAGATAATTTTTAATTTCTTAGGTTTAAGAAATCATTTCTTGAAAATACAGATTTTCTTATTAGAAGTAAATCACACACCGTAAAATTAATAAAAGCCAAGATATATAAAATTTTCAGTTATGAAGCTTGTTTAAGGAACCATTTTTCTCTTGGAAGTCTTTAAATCATATCAGTAAGTATGTGTTTTGCAATTAATAATCTATTAATTCATATTTATTAATGACTGCTAATAGTCAGGAGCATCCGAAATTCAAAATTTTTGGGTATTTGGACGAACTGAATACCGAATAACAAAATGCGAGCATTGTACTACTAGTAGTTTTCTAAAATATCTGTGACTAGCAATAATTTAGTGCTTACTAAAATTATGTTTACAATAAATAACATGAATAATCAGAAAAAAAATAATATATTAAATCAAAGAACTTAGAAATTAAGTTACCAGGCAATACCAGATATTTACCGCCAAAGTATTAGGATAGGTTACAAATATTGTAAAACTTCCGAATATGTAAAATATGTAACATTTACGGACTTTTTAAAAAATTTACCTTTGAAAATTCCCTGATTTCTGTATTTTATCGATGTCCAAAACGTCCGTAATTAATTCTTCAGACCGATTTTATTTTCTGAAATCTTCATTAACTCAAGACACAGCTGAGAATTAATGATAATTTTTATGAATCTCTTGAATCAAAACGGATGAATTAACATTTTCTCATTGAATGCGATCGGCAAAAATTAGAAGTCTAAAAGTCCTCAACTACACAATGAGACATACAAGGAGGGTTAAAAATAATGCTAAATACATAATTATAAATGTCCAAATGATAAAATCTCATGAAAAGAGAAACGAGCGAGTATTAGAAAAGTAGATGCAATCGAATTTCGAAATGTGTGAAAAATTGGGATTGACGAGTAACAGCGTAAAAAATAGCCAAGATGTGTATGTTTAATCTAATGTGTAGAATTCGATAAATATTCGAAATGTTCTTGAACTCAAAATCCTTGACCAATAGACAATTTCCATGGTTTTTGATCATTTTTTGCCGAAAATCATGGCTTTCCATGAACATTTTCGATCATAGCCGAATTCCATGCCTTTCCAGGTGCGTGGACACCCTGCCTTTAGTAGTATTGAAATCTTATGCTACCAATATCCGATATCCATTGATGTGCCTTCGTAAGTTGTAGGAAACAAATTGTCCTAGAATTACATTGAATAGTGTGCTTACCTTATTATTAATTATGAATGATTTTGAAGTGATGGTAATTATTTAGTTCATACTTACCAAAGTTTATATGTATAATACTTATATAAGTACATACATTTTCTTTTAATTTATTTTTTAAATTAGCCTACAAAAATTACAAATGCAAATTTTCTATTAAAAACGTTTTCTTTTATCCTAAGTACTTATGTACTTTGAAGAAAGAAATGTACTATAAAAATGTGATTAGTACAGTGAAATCCCGTTATAACGAGCTTCAAGGAACCGCAAAATTTGTTCGTTGTAACGAGAATTTCGTTGTAATGGAATTCCTGTAGCTCAGTAGAAATGAAGTCAGGACTGAAAAGTTCTTTCGCTGAAACGAATATTTCGTTGTATTGGTATTCGTTGTATTGGGATTTCACTGTACATTGGTGTATAATGTAACTATCATATTGAATCAATTTTATTCATCAGTTATTTGAATTTAAAGTACAGGGTTCGTACGGGTCATGGAAATCCTGGAAAGTCATGGAAAAAAATAACAGAATTTCAGACGTGGAAAAGTCATGGAAAATTGAAATTTTCATTGAAAGTCATGGAAATTTATTTCAAGTCATGGAAAAATGTCCTGGACAAAGAGAAAGGAACAGTAGCTAAAGGAGCATTAGAAATCTTGAGTGATTTAATAGTATAGCACATAAAAACTATTAAAAGTGAAAAATTGAACGATCCAAAAATCAAATCTGAATTTTGAAATCTCATTGCATCCACTTCTGTCACAGCCGCTTGCCATTTTTGCGATGTGATTTTACTGCCTGACATAACGTATTTTGAATCTCCTGTTATTTTCAACACTTCTTATGTTTCATATTCTGTAGTAGCAAAATTTCACGTTCTTAGTTTTGCCACGCCCACTCAAGAAAAAAAAAAGCAATTCAATTGCATGCAAGTTCGATTCCATCTCTCATAAGGACTTTATTATTGAATTTATCAGAGTTTATCTTAATTTGTTGAATATTTTAGAAAATAAAGATCTTAAGTCAGGCGATAGAATACAGAAAAGGAGGAATTCTAATGCTCTAAAACAGTAGTGCCCAACGCAAAACTAATCCATGCGACCCACTGCTACGTTCAATGTCGGGAATTAAACGTGCTCTGGAATTTCTAAACCTAATAATTTATATGCATTTGAAAATATGCAAATTTGTAAACAAAACAAATATACTTTTTAATAAGAAGATTGATTCATCACTGAATGGTTTTTTTCAAAAAAGATCTGGTTTAGAAAAAAAAGAACTAAACTATGTGGTTTTACTTTAAAGAACCAAAATACTGTCAAGTTACGTGAATGATTAAAGGCACTGTTGACACTAAAAAGTAACTTTTGAAGCAAATTTATTGAAACTTAGTGATGACTCATTCAACCTTTGTCCCATTCAATATCATTTTGCCTGTTTAAAAAAAAAAAATCAGACATTTAAGCATCATCATATTCGCTTCACTGCATTTTTACTTTACTTAAATTCATATGATGCAGACAAAATAAGAATAGCTTAGTTTTTTAAGTGTACACTTATATTTTTTCCATTACGAGTAAATGTTTCAATGAGGCTGTGGCATTCATATAGACGTTTTGCTAATGCTCATTTCCAAATCTTACCAAGTTTCAGATTTAATAGTGCTATTCTCTTTGTGTAACGAGGTCATGAAAATTTTCAATGAAGTCATGAAAAAGTCTTGGAAAAGTCATGGAATTTTTTCATGCAAATAGAGTATGAACCCTGAAAGTAAGTAAAGTAAATTCTAAGGAAAGGATGTCAGATGGCCACTACTGACTCATGCATGTGGCCACTACTGAAAATCTCAGATTTTGGAGTGGCCACTAATGGATCAAATTCGAGGTTTAGGAAAAAATTAATAAAAAATTGAACAAATTGAAATTTTGGCATTTTTGTAAAATGGGACGATTAAGGGAGAGTTGGGCTATAATACGCTCACTGAGTTTTGAAATTAGTATTGATATTGTAGATCCACAATTTAAAAAACACACAAAATATCTTTAACTGTGGCGACTACTGGTGCGTTACCTTACTTGCTGACAAATAATTATTCATAGTTAGTCCTTAGATTGGTAGCGGTTGCTAAAGTTAATCTGTATGACGTTTTCAGTCAGCAATAACACATGTGTTATTGTTTTAAAACTTAAAAACCTGTATTTGTTCAGAAAGTAATCAAAAATATATCTATTTGCTAATTTGCTCTGTACCTGAAAAAAAAAATGCTAAGGACCGGATTGAAAGGCAAAGAGAAGGACAGTGAAATGGGTCAAATTTCGACCACGAGCAATGATAGTTCTTATGAATAGCATTTTCAGGTCACCAGTTAATAGAGTCACCAGACAGACTTTGTTAAATTTTGCTACAGATCGTGCCTACAAAATATTGTTCACAAGATGACACACCCAGTGCTGTAGTTAGGAAAGGGGGGGGGGGACACCGTCCCGCGAAATAGTTAGTTTCCTGTTGTAAAAAGTAATGCAAGTATAATGTAAATTGGATTTATACCACCTTCTTTTCGTGAGATTATAATATTATATTTAAGGTACAAATTGTTTCAATTTACTTATAATCTTGGTTTTTTAGAAGACCTGATAAGACCTTGGTTAGAAGACCTGAATATTATTTCTTTTATAATTTTAGTTAATTCATCAACTTTTATTTTATTTTATTTTAAAACTCCGACCAATGTGTATATACAATCTTTCTCCTCTAAACCTCCCAAAAACTTAATACTAGTTGCATAATCAAACTACTTTCAGCTGTTTTCAGAATTTAGGATATTTTTTAAGAAACTACAAAATTAACTTAGTAAAATAAAACCATTCAATTTTAAGACAGCTAATTATTTAAGAAAAAAATTTATATTGATATTTTCACCAGAAAACAAAAGCAAAAACAAAACCGTGCAAAAATAGGCAATGGTTAAGCTCATTAGTGAAAGTTTCTTGCCTAATGAGAAAAAAAAAATAATCCAAATAACATAATAGAAATAAAAGCCTTCCACTAGACATCTCATGACTACATGTTTACTCAACTCAATTTACCTTTTAGAGATATTCTTTTTTAAACCTGGGTTCTAGCACAAACAATGGAAAACAGCAAACCTTCTAATCAATCGGACAATGTGATTTCAGTTAATTACGTTTGGCGACAAAAGAATTCTTGTTTATTCTTGTGCTGACCCATTGTTTGTGAAACTTTTGCTCTTGACAAAAGCACTATTGAAAATAAAAGGGAGGGTGAAATTATTGATGAAACTCAGACAGCAATACTATTTAATTGGATTGAGAGAATGAAGATGAAAAACGACAAAACTGTTTAGTTTTTGTTTATTTATTTATTGAGTATTCAAGGGAAAATGAAAACGCGTCAACGCTAAGAATAGAATCAACATGCTCTAAATTCAAGTAAGATATAATTAAAATTAGAAAAACATATTTCGTTAGCGTTCAAAAATTAACTGCATAGTCGCATGTTAAAGTATGTTTGAATTTTAAAAAAGAAACGTTCAGCTTAATTCAGCTGAAAACATCTTTTATAATATTTTAAGCACTTATTCGTTTTGAGGTTAGTTAATGCGCTAAGTCTATAACTTTGGGACTGGTAATATGAAACTTTTAATTTTTGAAAACGAAATCGGTGTTTATTACTAGAGTTAAAACTATGAAAAAGAGTAAGACGTATAATATGTACTTATGTTTATGGTTCATAGGGGAAAGGGGAGCACATGTGAACAGTTTTTTTTCTTTTCTATATTTTTCAAAAATTGTTATCAATTTCTTAGAGCAAAAATGTCCTCAAAACTGAATGGTCTTTTCTTTATGCCTTGGAGTTTTTTGAGATTTTTATTAAAAATATCTCTTTACTTTATAGTATTTTTTTTAATGTCTTCATTTGTTCATATGTGCATTGTGCAAGCCTGGGACTTATATGAACACGATTAAAATGCAGGACAAGCAACACATGTCAAAGAAGTGCTCTTTAATATAAAACATATAGGTATATACTTATTGCATTTAAGAGGATAAGGACCTAAAATACTGAAAACACACTGACTTCGTTTTTAGAGAAAAAATGGCTATTGTATTCACACTTAAAATACTAAGAATACACCGGCTTTGTATTTAGGGGGGAAAAATTACTATGAAAAATCATCATCAACACTAAAAGACGTTAGTGAGTACGAAAATGTGGAGCAAAGTGAAGTAGCTAAGATGACTTATTTTTTCAAAAAAAAAAAAAACATATTTGCAACTGGTTTAAAAAATTACAGTGCATGAAGAAACAACTTTCATTGAAACATTACTTTTAAATTTTGGCAGCATATTTGAACCGTAAAAGAAGTGTTTTTACTTTCTTCTATATATAATATATAGAAGAAAGTATTGGATTCGTGCAAATTTTCGAATTTCGAATTTTGACGGATTTGAACGTTTTGAGGTGTGCTGAGTCCATTTCGACTATTTTTGGAACATGTCTGTCTGTCTGTGTGTGTGTGTGTGTATGTGTGTCACGTCTGTGTGTGACCAGTTTTTTGTGGCCGCTCTACAGCAAAAACTACCGCATGAAATCGAACGAAATTTGGTACCCATATGTGCCCCTATGTGAACTTGTGCCCATTGGTTTTTGGCGCGAATTCCTCGAAGGGGGGTGGAGCAATGGGACGTTTTTTGAGTTTTGCGTGACTGCTATTCCCCAGGAAGTAACAGGCGGAATCAGACTAAATTTGGTCCATATGTTGTCCCTAACAGGTACAGATCCTGATTCAATTTTGGTGTCAATAACTTAAACGGGGGTTGAGCTATTGAACGTTTTTTGCCGTCAATTGTGACTGCTGTATCTCAATAAATAATGAACGTAATCAAACAAAAAAATATCGACAAGTAGCCCTTAGAGGGTATAAGAAATGATTCTATTTTGGTGTCAACAGCTGAAAAGGGGGTGGCGCAATCGCCCGTTCTTTTTTTCCATTGTGAGTGCCATATCTCAAGAAGTAATGCTACGTTCTGGATGAAATTTGGAATAAATATGAATCCATATGTAAACAGGCGTTGGTTTAATTTTGGCGCCAATCGCTCCATGGGGAGCTGATTTTTTTTTTATTTGTGTGAATAAAAATAACTTTTTAATTGCAACAATAAGAAAGATAAATCGTAACAGACTGTCGTATGCGTTCAGCTCGTGCTTTTAATTGCATGGAAATGATCGGAAATATTATCTCAATGATTTAAAAATTTTAACTGTTGCCATCTTGTGTTTGTTAACAGATAAATGTTTGTAATTATTTTAAGCAAGGCTTTTAAAATAATTTTCAGTTTTCATTCTTTGCTTTGCTTTTGAGATAAATCAGGAATTGGGATGGTCATCAAGTTTTGGCATGTGTAATTTTGTTTTCGTTGGGAATATTGCTTCCTCTTTAAGCATGGGGAGGGAGCAGAATTATAAGAAATATATTAAAGAAAGTTTCGTGATGGCCGCAACATACTAGTTTTTTAATGCTACTGATTCATCTAGAGATCGTACAGCCACATACAACTTTTTTTTAATTCAGAGAAGTATAGAACTGTTTAGTTTTTCCTTATGTGTGTGTGCTTGTGTGTAATGCAAACGAAGTGAAAATATCTGTCCTTGGATTTAACCAAGGAAGCTGTAGTTGGACAAATTTTTAGACCAGTGGTTCCACTCTCTGTCTCTCTCTTTCACTCTTCCAGCCACATACAACTTTTTTACTTTCTTCTATATCTAATACAGTGGCTCCCAAAAGTGTTCGTACACCTACGACATTCAATGAAATAGGCCCTTATCCATTGGTTATAATTAATATTTCGGAACAGGTATTTTATTATAAGATCTATGATCCATTTTTAACAAAACTACATGAAAATTTTTAATAAAACATTAAAACTTAATTTTTTAAAAATCAAAAACTAAAAAGTGTCTTAAATTTTATCTCACAAAAGTCTTCGTACACTTTGAAAAAATTTCAATAAATTAGTAAATAATCTAACTTTTTATTAAGATAGTATTTAGTAGAATATCATGCAGTAACAACAACACCTTTTAAACGTTTGGGAATAGATTTCATTGTTTTTTCTTTCTTTTTTTAAGCAATTTCTGAGTAAGTGTTCAGTCGCACTACGAGTCTTACGGTTTCTAGTTCGCTTTTAGTTTCAATGGTGTATTTTCGTAATCTAGCCACCAGATATCTCCTAATATGTTCCGTTAAGTTTAAATCTAGAGATCGAGGAGATATTTCTAAGCTTAAAGACAAATTTTGAGGCATCAAACGCGTACATGTGCTTCTTATCGTTATCTTGATAAAAAACAAAGTTGCTTCCGATTACCAAATTTTGGGCTAATAGTTTAAAATTGTTTTTTAAAATATTTAAATGAACAGCATAATTCATTATTTCACCAAAAAATTCCAAATTTCCAAGTCCTGATGCTGAGATGCACCCTCAAACAAAAAGACCTTCACCGTCCTGATTAACTGATCCAACTAAGTTCTTAAGATCAAATTCCTCATTTTTTTTTTTCCATTTACAATTATACAACAATTTAACCCAAAATGTTGAATTTATTGTCATATATTATTTAGACGTTGTTTCAAAACGTTTTGAGCTTATTTATCATTGATTTTACGACGGAAAGCGTAAGCTTACTGTTTTTCGCACGAACAAGAGAATTTCTGCGGGAAGTGGTCCCATTTAATCCAGCTAATCAGAAACCTTGGCGAACAATTTTAGGTAAAAATTAAACGTAAAATGTTGCATTCAATTCTGCAGAAACTTTTTCAGTTCTGAAATGTGTATTTTTCATGTTTTTTTTAACTGTAAGCCTCCGATCACGCTTTGTTAACTTTGCCAGTTGACCTTTTCTTACCTTGTTTTCGATCCGATTCTTGTCTTAAAAACATTTTCTCAAGCACTCCACTATAGAATGGTATAAATTAACCAATTTAGAGACATTTCAAACCAATTTACGGCTACTGTGAGGTTAAAAAATCAAATTTCGTATCGCTTTTGTTGTTTTCTACGCATACCTGCCATTTCAAAATAATAAGCAGAATATTAGGGAATAAATACACAAAAAATTAAAGGCAAATGACTTTATAATATCATAACAATGCAAAAATAATTAAAAAAACCACATATGATAATTTTTATTATGAATTTATTCGAAAATATTTCACTGTACGATGACTTTTGTGGCGTATCTTTTCTCTGTCTCTTCGTTTTTTGACAAATTTCAAAAATAAAATCTGGCATTATTTTGAAAAAAAACTACTGGGTTTTATTCAGAATGGCATAGGAATGGTGTGAAAAAAAATTGGACTTCATATTCGAATTCAGTTTTGTGTTATTCTGGTTTTACTACAAAATCTCAAGGTGTTTTTTGGGAGCCACTGTATATAGAAGAAAGTATTGGATTCGTGCAAATTTTCGAATTTCGAATTTTGACGGATTCGAACGCTTTGAGTTGTGCTGAGTCCATTTCGACTATTTTTGGAAAATGCCTGTCTCTCTGTGTGTGTGTGTGTGTGTGTGTGTGTGTGTGTGTGTGTGTGTCACGTCTGTGTGTGACCAGTTTTTTGTGGCCCCTCTACAGCAAAAACTACCGCATGAAATCGAATGAAATTTGGTACACATATGTGCCCCTATGTGAACTTAAGCCCATTGGTTTTTGGCACGAATTCCTTCAAGGGGGGTGGAGCAGTGGGACGTTTCTTGAGTTACGCGTGATTGCTATTCCTCAGGAAGTAACTGGCGGAATTAAACAAAATTTGGTCCATATGTTGCCATTAACAGGAACAGGTGCTGATTCAATTTTGGTGTCAATAACTCAAACGGGGATTGAGCTATAGAACGTTTTTTGTCGTCAATTGTGACTGCTGTATCTCAAGAAATAATGAACGGAATGAAAGAAAAATTTATCGGCAAGTAGCCCTTAGTGGGTATAAGAGCTGATTTTATTTTGGTGTCAAAAGCTGAAAAGGGGGTGGCGCACTCGAATGTTCTTTTTTTTTCATTGTGAGTGCCATATCTCTAGAAGTAATGCTACGTTCTGGATGAAATTTGGAATAAATGTGAATCTATTTGTAAATAAGCGATGTTTCAATTTTGGCGCCAATCGCTCCATGGGGTGGGGGGGGGGGGCTGTTTTTACTTTCTTCTATATCTAATATATAGAAGAAAGTATTGGATTCGTGCAAATTTTCGAATTTCGAATTTTGATGGATTCGAACGTTTTGAGGTGTGCTGAGTCCATTTCGACTATTTTTGGAAAATGTCTGTCTGTGTGTGTGTGTGTGTGTGTGTGTGTGTGTGTGTGTATGTGTGTGTGTGTGTGTATGTGTGTCACGTCTGTGTGTGACCAGTTTTTTGTGGCCGCTCTACAGCAAAAACTACCGCATGAAATCGAACGAAATTTGGTACGCATATGTGCCCCTATGTGAACTTGTGCCCATTGGTTTTTGGCGCGAATTCCTCCAAGGGGGGTGGAGCAATGGGACGTTTTTTGAGTTACGCGTGATTGCTATTCCTCAGGAAGTAACTGGCGGAATCAAACAAAATTTGGTTCATATGTTGCCAGTAATAGGAACAGGTGCTGATTCAATTTTGGTGTCAATAACTCAAACGGAGGTTGAGCTATGGAACGTTTTCTGTCGTCAATTGTGACTGATGTATCTCAAGAAATAATGAACGGAATGAAAGAAAAATTTATCGGCAAATAGCTTTTAGTGGGTATAAAAGCTGATTTTATTTTGGTGTCAACAGCTAAAAAGGGGGTAGCGCAATCGCCCGTTCTTTTTTTCCATTGTGAGTGCCCTATCTCAAGAAGTAATGCTACGTTCTGGTTGAAATTTGGAATATATGTGAATCCATATGTAAACAGGCTTTGGTTCAATTTTGGCGCCAATCGCGCCAAGAGGTGCTGATTGATTTTTATTATCATTATTTTTTAGCGAATAAAAATAGCTTTATTAATGCAACAATAAGAAAGATAAATCGTAATAGATTATCGTCTGCTTATTTCTCGTGATTTTAATTGTATGGAAATGATCGGAAATATTCATAGACTAATAATAAGAGTAGACCGAGCTATGGCAACCCTTTTGCTGCTCATAAACCAAACCATGTGACTGGTGGATATCCTAGCAACAGCGGGCGTTAATCGTAGCAGATGATCAACGCCAACGAGAAATAAAATAAATAGAATTGATGGAAGACGGAAGAATTATCTTTTATGGAGTCCGATTTGTAAATTTGTTATTCTAAGTTGTAAATATTTTGTTAATATAGTGAGTTTTTCGTTTAGATAGTATTGTGCATTTTCTTTAGTCAATTTCAATAACTCTCTAAGCAATAAAAGATGCAAGCGACCAAGAAGAATCGACAAACGGTAAGATTTTTACCTACAGTTTCAATTTAAGATACCGATTAGTACATTTTTGCGTTAACGCAAAACGTTTACGCCACTTCGTTCACGCCAACGCTGACAGCTCCAAGTGAAATAAAAGTTACTGAAAACTGATCAAAAACTATTACTAATGTCAAAATAATGCATAACTAAAAGAAAAACAGTTCAATCTCTGCACCTGGAAGTTTTTTTTAATGAAAATACATTGTCTTAAAATACATGTCGAGTGCCAAACTATAGATAATGCTGCCATCTAGCAACCATGCTGCCAAAGTCTTCGCCAAGCCCTTCCACTAGTCACATGATACATCTATGAACCAATTTTTTCATCAGCAAGAATGAGAAAGCTCGGTCTACTCTTAATATTAGTCTATGGAAATATTATCTCAATGATTTAAAATTTTTAACTGTTGCCATCTTATGTTTGCTAACAAATAAAATATTTGTAATTAATTCAAGCAAGGCTTTTAAAATAACTTTCAATTTTCGCTCTTTGCTTTGCTTTTGCAATAATTCAGACATTGGGATGGTCGTCAAGTTTTTGCATGTGTCATTTTGTGTTTGTTGGGAATATTGCTTCCCCGTCAAGCATGGGGAGGGATCAGAAAAAAAAAAGAAAAATATAGAAGAAAGTTTCGTAATGGCCACAACCATAGACTAATAATAAGAGTAGACCGAGCTTTTTCATTCTTGCTGATGAAGAAAATTGGTTCATAGATGTATCACGTGACTAGTGGAAGGGCTTGGCGAAGACTTTGGCAGCATGGTTGCTAGATGGCAGCATTATCTATAGTTTGACACTCGACATGTATTTTAAGACAAGGTGTTTTCATTAAAAAAAAATTTCCAAGTGCAGAGATTGAACAGTTTTTTTTTTTTTTAGTTATGCATTATTTTGACACTAGTAATAGTTTTTGGTCACAGTTTTCAGTAACTTTTATTTCATTCGGAACTACTACGTCAGCGTTGGCGTAAACGTAATGGCGTAAACGTTTTGCGCAAAAATGTACTAATCGGTATCTTAAATTGAAATTGTAGGTAAAAATCTTACCGTTTGCCGATTCTTTTTGAGCGCTTGAATATTTGTTTAGAGAGTTATTGAAATTGACTAAAGAAAATGCACAATACTTTCTAAACGAAAAACTCACTATATTAACAAAATATTTACAACTTAGAATAACAAATTTACAAATCGGACTCCATAAAAGATCATTCTTCCGTGTTCCATCAATTTTTATTTATTTTATTTCGATCGTCTGCTACGATCAACGCCCGCTGTTGCTAGGATATCCACTAGTCACATGGTTTGGTTTATGAGCAGCAAAAGGGTTGCCATAGCTCGGTCTATTCTTATTATTAGTCTATGGCCACAACATACTAGTTTTTTTTTGTGTAAATAAAAATAGCTTTATAAATGCAACAATAAGAAAGATAAATTGTAGTATTGTCGTCTGCTTATTTCACGTGATTTTAATTTTTGGGAAATAATCGGAAATGTTATCGCAATGATTTAAAATTAATAACTGTTGCCATTTTATGTTTGTTAACAAATAAAACATCTAAATAATTCAAGCAAGGCTTTTAAAATATCTTTCAAGCCGTTCTTTGCTTTGCTTTTGCGGGAATTCGGGAATTCGGACGGTCGTCAAGTTTTTTGTTGCTGGGAATATTGCATTCTCTTCAAGCATAGGGATTGATCAGAATTCACAAGAAAGATATAGAAGAAAGTTTCGTAATGGCCACAACATACTAGTTTTTTTTATTGTTTGTTTGTTTTTTTTTTCATGGGGCAAACTAAAAAAAAAAAATTTTTTTTCTCTTGAAATGTTTTCTATACTCGATTATAAAGAATATTTTTTATCAAACGAATGAGTAAATAAAAAATAAATGAATAAATTAATTAACGCATCATAAAAAAGAAATGAGTGAATAAAAACGCGAATGAACAAGAAAATAAGTGAATGGATGAAAAAAATAAGGGAATTATGAATTGAAAGAATAAAAATGAGAGAAAGTTACTTCATAAATGAATACGTAAGCAATTTAATAAAAGATTGAATAAGTGAACGAAATCAAATATTTCACTTGTCCCGCATGCACTACTGTCTGACCATGGATTGTATGGAAAGACAAACATCCGTTTTACAGTCGGAAATGGACTAATTTGTTTATTTATTTATTTTTTAACGATGCCAATTTTTGCAGAAGCAGAATCTCATTCAAATAAGCGGAATACCGGCATCAAATTTTTACTTTTCCCCCTCATTCAGAGAGATTCGTCTTATCTGGACGTTTGAAAATTCCGTACAATCCGTGGTTGGACAGTAATTGTAATGATTAATTGAATAAAGCATTTAAAATGCAAATAAGCTTAATATTAAACTAATAAATACTGCTCCGAATTTAGTAGTTCTCAGATAACATAAACTTTGTTATTTTATAACGAAAATATTTTATGAGTTACAACAAAATATTACAATAAGAGTATTTTTTTCATATTTGTTTTATTTTTAGATATAACTTTTTCTTGACTGGAATAGACAATGTTGTAACATAGTTAAAAGTTAGGTGGCGCTAAAATCAAAGTAAATGTTTCACCATTTCACTTTGCCCCGCTTTTTCACTTTGCCCCTCTTTCATCTACTGGAGATTACGAGAATGAAAAGAACTATGTCTTTTGACGAATGATGACCTTTCGCACGAAGAAAATCAAACTTTATGCATACAGCAACATCGCATTACATAATGGCTGACATGAGCTTCATTTCTGCTGTGACAAGAAGACAAAAGTTACTATTAAGTGGGATTTCAATCCAACTAAAGATATTCCTCGGAGGTTACCTCGCCAACCCGCGGACAAGTAAATTCGTATTTATCATTTCTTTGACAACAGTTAGTTACAAATGAGTAAATATTTATTTAACCCTAAATTTCCCCACAAATACACAACAAATCAGGTTCATTTCTTCAGTTGACGCTAAAAGATTAGGGTTGGGGACTTTGTTCTAGTACACCGACTGAAATAGACAACCAAAAAACTGGAAGAAAATTCCACGTCTAATACTAATTAGTCATGAGTAGATCATTAGGCTCAAACAGTTTCAAAAAAAAATCGAAATATTCGTTCATTAAAATGAACAACTTCATCTTATTCTAATAAAACCGAATAAAATGCATTAAGCTGCTTTCTAATGGAATTCATCTTCAAAAATGCAGATGTGTAAGATTTAAAAAAGTCTTTTATTGAAATATTTACAACCGATATTCTTGTAGGTCATTAAATAAATGCAATGTATTGAAAGAAATCATGTGCCCTATAAATCTTCTTTAATTGTATTCACTGGATATTATTCCTCATTTTCATTTCTTTTAATGAGCTACGCATCTTTATTCACAAGAGATTATGGAAGAAATCTTTTGTCTCATCCCGATGTATGTAATTTATTTCTGTTTTTCACTGTTCATCTGATAATTTTATTCATTAAAAAAATCTATTTGTGGAAAAGACGTAAAAAGTAATCCTTAAATTGATCATCAGAACAAAATATTACTAGTATTTTTCATATGCATCATAAAATTGGAAAACAAAAAAACTTTTTGATCAAAGCATTGAATAAATTATTTTACAAAGGTGCATTTATATTTTTTTTAGTCATTGATGCATTATGTTTTGCGAAACATAATTACTTGAAATCTTCCAAAAGGTACTAAAAGCAATTATTTGGAAAAATGGATTTTTTTTTTTTTTCGATATTATGTATTCAGTACAAAAGGTGTAATTATTGAATAACAAATTTATTATCAAAGCGTATTGTATATTCTCAATACCCAACTTGGAACACAAATAAAATTTTTTGTAAAAACCAAATAATTGTTATGAACATAGTCGCATCGGTGCTACATTAATCTAGCCAAACCTAAAACAGTTATAAGCTATTTGTTTCTGTGTACAAATTTCATTTGATCATTATTATGTTCAGAAAATTTATACTTTTATGCCGAAATATAAGGATAAATAACAGCGCATGGAAATGCACATATTTTTCAGAAAATTACAGACATGTTTTTCGGGGTTACAAAGAACCTCTATGCATGAGCTTCCTTCTTTTGCAATGGAAAAGGAGTTTCTTGTAACCCCGAAACATGTCTGCATTTTTTTTTTTTTTTACAAATTTGCTCATTTTATATACATTGTTCAGTTACCTTCTACACTGCACCTTCCTACTCTAGTTACCTTCATGTTTCACAAAAATCTCGTTTTGTACAAAGTTCAAAAACTTGGTTTACAAAAACGTTATTTTGTCACTGAGCAAAAAATATAGAGGGAAATATTGGGGGGGGGGGGGGGACAAATATATATATTTTTTTCTGTTTAAATTTTGATATTGTAATTGTTAACGATGCGATTCAGAGAAAATATGTTAGTTTTAGTGGAAGTAATTTCACTGTAATCACTTAAACTTTTTTTTAATCAACTGAACTAAAAGGAATTATTTTCCCTCTTATAATCAACATATAAGAGCTGTGGATCGCTACAAAAGAAAATGCTTTTAAGAAAGAAGAAACAAACGAAGGAGCTAAAACACGTATCCATGACAAAAATTTTAAACGTCAACTTAAATGGAAGTAAGATTTTCAAAAAAGAATTAAAACACTTCTAACTTTTTTTCTAATTCAGATAAAATGTTCAAATTTCGACCGTAAGTCGGATCTCATGTGAGGTAAGAAAAAAAAAGTCGCTCTCTCGAATGGTGTAAAAAAACTGACGATTTTTTTTACTTTTCATCGACGTTTTTGATGAAGAAATAAGTAACTGGAATCGATCAAAGCCTTGAAAAAATCGAGTTAAAAACGCGCATATGTCCCGCCGTAACTAAGTTAGAGAATTGGAACAAAATAACGTATCGTACGTAGAAAAATCTACTCTCTTGAATGATATGTAATATTAACATTGTGTCTCAAATTGGAAATCAAAAACAACTATCATCAAATGTTTTTTTGAACCGATCTTCAAACCTTCCCCGTGGTAAAAGAGACCGACTGAAATTTTCAGTGCAACCGACAGCGTAGTTCTCGAGTTTTGCGAGGGCAAACAAACACACGCTTTTCGTAGGTTTTCTTGTAATAAGGAGTGTTGTATATTTTCCCTCAAACGTGCAACAAGTTTCACAAAACTAGAAATTAGTATTAGTTATGAAAATACAAGAGTTGATAGCCATGTGTGATAAGAGCTATTTAGCTAGTTTTTTGGCTTTGAAACACAAATAGATATGAGCTTGGAGATGAAAACGAACATTATTTCAGCAAAATCTGATCTGCACTAAAAAGGTCTCAATTGCTGTTTGTCTAGTTCATATTCTATTTAAAAAGATCCTCTATAACGAGCAAGGGCGGATCCAGAAATGTTTCTAGGAGGGGGCGATTGCTTTACCTTACCTCTAACTACGTATCTGATTTACACCTGCTTGGGGGGGGGGATGCCACTTCATTTTTATATTATGGCCAAGGAGGCCCCTGAACCTATTTATTTCCTTTTCCGTTGATAGAAGTATTCCAAAATTACGTTTCAGAAATTCAATTTCGTAATATTTCCGGAGGAATGTTTCGAAACCCGCTTCCTTTAACACCATCGTATGCCGTTAGAAGAATTGCGCTTTTTGAAACTTCAGTTTCCAAAAAATAACCGGAGGAAAGACACGGAACCCATTCCTTCCCCTAACACTACCTGAGATGTCCACAATCGCGTGTTTAAAACTTAAATTTTGAAAAATGCGAAGCAGAAGGCCTTCAAACTCATTTTTCTAACATCACCGAAGATCGTATAAAAATGTCTTTTTCTAACTTCAATTCCAAAAGGTTTCCGGGAGGGAGATTCGAACCCAATTCTTCTCCCTAACGTCAGATAAAAGGTATCCTACGTTTTGTTTTAAAACCTCCGTTCGGAAAAAATTTCTGGAGCATCATCCCTCAAGAGAGGGGTGATCGCCCCTCCCTTGTACCCATGCTTGAGTTTGATACACTCTTTTTAAAATAAGAATTCAAACAGAATAATCTAGTATGTTGGTCGTTAATAGTATTTCAAGTTTGCATATGAAATGTGTAAATCGTTAGAGATCAGTTGATTTCGCAAAACTCATCAGTACTGCATTATTATCTCAAGAAATAAAAATCTTGACAAATGGGCAAAATCTAGAAAAGATGTTCTCATATGAGAGAGTACCACACAGCGAATTTGTAGCTTACATTGGAAATACGTTTGAAAGACTTCCAGAACAAGTAGTCTAGTTGCCTGAATGTGCACTAAAATGTGTTCTGAATGTGCTCCGTTAAAAAGAAAGTGCATTGAGATGGGCTCCGAATCTGGTTCGAATGTATCCGCATGGGATGTTTGTTGAATTTTAACTTATTAACACATTTTAGGATAGAGAGGGGGTCCATTTGAGAATAGATAGGAACGCACTTAGGCATACATGGGAAATCATCACTTTCTTTCGCACAAATATATTGTCAACGGCTTTCTTTGACTATCAGTCAAAAAAATTTCTCAATGTGATACTGTTAGACATTTTTTGTAACGAATCGCTATCGGCTGGTGTCGAGACAAAAAAGAAACGCCTTCTCTGGTGAAGACTGTCCATTGTCCATCGGCGGTTGACATTTGCTCTGCGAGAGTAAGTGTCCACAACAATCCAACTACTTTGTGATGTTTAACGTGTTAGGTGCAAACATTAGTTCAGATTAGAGCCTTTTACACAGGGTGTTCCGTTGTAGCCTGCAAGACCTCTATTTTCGCAACTGTTAGTCTTATATGCATACTTCCAATTGCAAAAAATGTTCAAAATCAGATGCAGAGTTAAGATACTGAAAGATTGAAGCAAAAATAAAAACGAGTCAAAAAAATAAAAGGATTAACTTTTTATACGGGCCCTAGGTCCCCTAGCTTAATAATGGAGAAATAATCTCCGTTGAAAACTATTACTGACACAAAAAATTTGACATTTGTGTGACCAAAACTCAAGGAGATATTCCAATTGAAAGTTTTAGGGGACTATGTAGAAGATAAGATTAGAACTTATCGTCCTTTCAGAAGAATGACAGGTTGTCAAAGTAAAAAAAAAGCTATTTATATTTCTCATTGCTATTCAAAAATTCATGCAAATGTTATGCCGTGATACGCAAAAACACACTGCAAAATCTCGAACAATTTGGAAAACCAGACTCTGCACACATAATTTTAAACACTTGTTAACTACAGTGTTTTCCCCCCAAAAGGTGTTATTAGGTTAAAGTTTCACACAACGCTGCGTTTCATATCACGATGAATATTGGTCGTACTAATTTCAAACTTTTTATAATGGAATTGTTTTTCAATGGAGATTATTTCCCAAAATATAAGTTAGGAGCCCTGGGGGTTCTTATAAAAAATTAAATTTTGTATTTTTTTACTTATTTTTATTTTTACTTCAAATTTTCAATATCTTAACTCAGCATCTGATTTTGAACATTTTTGCAATTGGAAGTATTCATCTAGAACTAACGGTTGCGAAAATAGAGGTTTTGCAGGTTAAAACGGAACACCCTGTATATACAGGCCGACGCCTCAGCTGAAGTTTAGGCATTTTGGATCGGATTTTTCATCGTTGCGCTGCTAGGGTTACTACAGAAAGGCTTCGGGTATCGAATTTCGCCAAATTTGCCAAAAATAATATTTTATTTAATAAACAATTCACGTGCCGCTAATAATCGATCGCAGCCACCGAACGTGATAATTTGCTAGAAAAGGCAAGCACTCAAATACGCGCTTTGATCCAAAATGGCTGATCTTAAGCTGATGCGTCGGCTCGTATATATAGGGGACTTAGTTCAGATGAAAAATCTTAGAAATGCAACTGTTGGATGAATATTTATTTCAAACGTTCTGTCTTAAACTTTAGTTAAGAACTTTTCCCAAACATTTAAAACACCTTGTGATGTGCAGTGCCGCCGAGAGCCTCGAAATTTATACTACAACGATTCCCAACCAGGCCCCTAGTATCTGACTAGTCGGACATGCCCTTTCGTCGGTCCTGATGCTGTGTTTGAATGTTTCAGAGGTAAACTAGACGCGAATTTTAGGGTTAAGATCCCTTGGTTTTGAGAACTGATTGCCAACTGGGAAGTTACGATTAATAAAATTTGGGTGATTTAATGGTTAGAAATAGTTTACTGGCAGCTCAAAGTCGAAATTCCAACAAAAGTTTTCAAGAAAAATAAGACTCTTTTTAAAAGGAGCTTTAAAAGTTTAACTCTCCGAAAATGACACGTGGTTTGAAGTGACTTTAAGTGTCATTTTCAACTGGTGCCAAAACTGCGCTTTTTTTTTTCGAGATGTAACAGCTTCTTTAATCTCCCCCCCCCCCCGAAAAAAAAGAAAAGAAAGATAAATTTATTTACAGGCAGCAAATAAACGACAACGGTACATTGAGCAACATGCTCTTAAAAATCGGTCAAAAAAATTTACTTTCCGAATTTTATGAATTTAGTTTTTAGTTCTCTTATATAATATCTTATTTACAATTTTGTGCATTTCATGGTTCCTCTAAAGGTTCATAACAATCATCTTCAAAACGAATGCGAATAAATATAGAAAAGCAAGAAATTCATCCTTAAAGGGAAATTTATAAATGTAGGATTGCTAGCAGTACCCACCCGGCGATGCCCGTGCTGAGAATTTAAAGGAATTCCGCTGAGTAAAAAAATCTACGCCCCTCCCCCCCCCCTATGTTAAATAATCATTTTCAAAAAACCCTTTAAAGTCTCTTTGAAATTTAAAACTATTCGCAAAAACATTTTAAAAGATTCAAACAAGCTTTAAGACTCAAAATAATCGTCCAACTGTATAGTTCATCGTTTAACGTGCCAAGGTTCCACGGTACCATAACCCTACCCTTTAGCGAGTGAAGCGGTTTTTATCTGCAATTTGAAATGTTTCAACAAATAACCAAAAAAGACATCAAATAGTATCAAATCTTACTAATCTTAATATATAAAAATCAATGTCCTGAGATAATATATATATACATATATATATATATATATCAACGCACAGCCGAAACCGCTGAAACTTCAGACTTGAAATTTGGCAGGCATGTCCGCATGATTACGAAAGTAACCACTAAGAAAGGATTTTTCGAAATCTCAATTAGTTCGGGAGAAATTAATTAAAACCTTAATTTCTGAGAAATTAAAACCTGTCATTGAATTCAAATCCCTTATTTTCGAAGGCTTTCCTCCATTCAAATCATTATTCAGTACTTCATCTCAACTTTTGGTCGATAGCGAACTATAAATTTGATATTGCTTTTGTTTCTCACGTGGTTTTTCGAGGCTTTTCTCAAGTCAAATCATAATGTTTCTGTCTATTGCTTTCATTTCTTCAAAACTAGAAACTAAGTTTTTAAGAACATCATCACAGGCGAACTATCCTTTTGAATTTAGAAGAGTACAGTTTCCTGTTAAAGTTTGCTTTGCAATAACCATTAATAAATCACAAGGACAGACATTAAAAGTAGCAGGGACCAATTTAAGAGAAGACTTTTTTTCACATGGCCAATGTTATGTAGCTTTCTCCAAAGTCAGTTCATCAAGCAGCTTAATAATTTTAGCACCAGAAAAAAAAACTAAAAATGTTGTATACAAAGAAGTTCTTGCTTAAACATAGGTATATCAATAAAATGTGGATGGCCTGTGTTTGCAAAGATAATCAATACTTTAAAAGGATCGTTAATAACAGTTAAAGATCGTTTAAGGACAAAGGCATATATGTAAGGAGTTCAGGGGCCACGGGATCCTCCCCAAATTAGAAAAAGTTATAGGTAATAAGTAATTATTATAGGGGATCTTCGAAACTAGGTGCACCAAGCACTGTTAACCCCTGCTAATTCCATTACCCGAGCAATGCCGGGTACGGGAATGCTAGTATTATATATGCGAAAGTTTGTCTGTATGGATGTATGGATGTATGGATGGATGTTTGTTACTCTTTCACGCAAAAACTACTGAACGGATTTTGATGAAACTTTACAATAATATAGCTTATGCATCAGAATAACACATAGGGTAGTTTTCGTCCCGTTATGGGGGGCAAAACCCCCTTAGGGGGGCAATAAAACACAATTTTTGTATAAATTCTCTAATATTGGGATGAAAAAATACTTGCACATATTTACATTATATGTCCATCGAAAGCTCTGATTTTTCTGCTGAAGATGGCACCTGTTCGAAATTTCTAAGTAGAATAAAAAACGAGTTATGAGCTTTTTAGATCCATGTTCGAAGGCTTTCCTCAACTCAATACAGTATTTAGTGTATCATCTCAACTCCCTGTCGATAGCGACAATTGTTGTATTGTTGACTTTCTTTGCTTTTCGTGATTGTTCAAGGCTTTTCTCAAGTCAAATCTTGAAGTAAGATTTTTGCAAAAGATTGGCAAATAATACATGATTTGGCTGATGATTTTCCATTTAAACGGAACTTTAATGTAATTAATGGTTTTTATTATTATTTATGCTGATTGAACACTTACTCATTATCCAAACAACCAGCAGATCGCCAAAATTTTTGCAGAAAGATTTCCGTAGCTGATGCATTTGGCAGTTTTTTCAACGTTGCTGTTTTTGAAGCCGAAGACTACGTCATAATGTTTCTCAGCTTTCACCATGTAAACAAAATATCG
Source organism: Uloborus diversus (assembly GCF_026930045.1). Taxonomy (NCBI): domain Eukaryota; kingdom Metazoa; phylum Arthropoda; class Arachnida; order Araneae; family Uloboridae; genus Uloborus; species Uloborus diversus. The sequence continues at coordinate 111,888,768 of NC_072736.1, forward strand.
CCAATCAAAGAATTTTCAAAAGACCTTTTTTACTGTGTTAAATAATCCAGCAACTAAATTAGGCAAATCCATAAACAGCACAAAAACTTCCATTAATTTTCCTTTTTGCACAATTTCAAACAATCACCAAATTGTATTACTTATTTTGGTAACATTTCGGATGAAACTGTTTAGCGCCATTTTATGGTGACCAAAAATATCTCAGCATCTAGCGACGATATCTTTGTAACGAAAATTAATATCATATCGTTTTACAAAGTAAGGAAAGAATGGGGGAGCATCATCGAAGGTACCCCGAAACGACTTTCGCAAATTCGGTAAAATCGCACCAAGAGCCACAATGATTGAAATTTCCCGAAATAACTAAAGCAAGTATAAGGGGATTACAAGCGCAGCTACTTTTTTTTAGTCACTTCGTACTTCATTAGCCATACAGAGAAGGTTTTAGACTCCATGTTAAAAAAAAAGTATCAACAGATTAATCTTTTTAAATATGAGAAGATTAATTTCATGTTTTTTAAATTTGTATATGCTTAAATATAGTGCTTTCGTTTCTAAATCAATATTACTTTGTTCTTTATACTTATTGCTATTTTAGTTTTATGGGTAAGGAAGAAACTCGATTTTTAATCACGTCAAAAAGATGTGTTTTAAATTCTTTCACTTAAAACAGAAAACAAAAGCAAGTAACGATTTTTTCTAATAATTATTACTGACGCAGGCAACGCCGGGTATTTTTGCTAGTGTAAAATAATTCTGCAACTCTATTGCTTGTCGCAAAACTCGGCAACGACCACGCTACCGTAACCCAGCTCTTAGCGAGCGAAGCAGACTCCGATTGATTAGCCATCCCATTTAACGAAAAAAGAAAAAAATCCCGTGGGGCATTCGAAAATCGTCGTCAGAAAAAGAAGAAGAAAAAGTCGTATTTCATTTGGTTAAAAACAAATCAAACGTTTCTTTGGAATTCAAAACAATTCACCAAAGCATTGAATTACATTTACAGTTACCAAATAAATATCTTTGTGCTGAAAATTAAAATAATTAGTTATCCATCGTTGTGCTTCATAACTTTGGATAACTAATTAATTTACATTTACAGTTGCTTTAGAACTATAAATAATTTTCCAACTATTGTTATCGCCTAACTCCCCAAAGGACCGCGATACCGGAACCCAGCATTTTTACGAGTGAAGCGGGTTTTTTTTTTTTTTTTTTTTGCAATTAAAAAAGTTTCGCCAAATAAACGAAAAAGACGACAAATTACATTAACAGTAGCTTTCATAAGTAAAAAATTCCCTAAATCTATTGTTTATCGCCAAACTCGCCAAGTGACCCCACTGCCGTAACCCAACAGATTAACGAGTGATGCAAACTCCGATCGATTAGCAACATGATCAAAGAAACAAAGTTCCTTGAATAAAAGGAATCCCCCTCTGATGTAAAAGAATCAATTTATTTTACTAAAATGCGTAAACAGCCTTTAAATACTGAAAACAATTATTTTCAATTTTAATATTTCGCCATATTAACAAAATATATATCAAAATTACATTAAAAGTAGCTTTTAAATAGTAAAAAAATCCCGCAATTCTATTGCTTATTGCTAAACTCGCCAAGCGACCAAGCTACAGTAACCAACTCAATTAGGGAGCGAAGCGAACTCCGACCAATTAGCGATCCAATGTTTTTTAACGAAAACGTTCAAACGAAAATTACCCAGCAGAGAAACAACGTAATTAAAAAACACAGTACAACTACTACAAAAAGGAAATCTTGTATCCCGTACCCCGTAAAATGTAAGAAAATTTGAAAAATATGCTTTCATCGTCGTCATGTCTGCTCCGTCTTTTCTAATTTTTATTTTAATGGAACGTTCGCATTTATTTATGACTGGATTTATTCATTTAGCAAATAATTCTACGTGTTAATGGATCATTTAAAGTCGATTTGGCGAATTACTGGGGATTTTCATTTGACGAACTTTTTACTTTAAATGGCTTGGTTTAATTATTTGGAAAATCACATTTCATTTTATTAGTTTTGTTTCAATTCTTGTATTTTGTCTAAAAAAAAAAAAAAGGACAGTGACAAAGTAATGCATGGTTTCACCAAATAAATAGTTTCTACGTAGATATAATTAAACATGCTAACAAAATAAGCTAAACAAAAACAATCGTCAAGATTAGTAATGTGTCGTAAAGTACCTATAACGAAAAAAAAAACGTATCTCCGATATAATAAAGGTAACAGTTTTCAAAGAGAGTCGACGGCTCTTTAAAATCCTCGTCAGCAATAGTTTCGAAAATATTCATCAGAATGGGTCTAAGAGCATAAAAACACCTTTCAAATAAGAGAAATATCCCTCAGCATCGCCATTAAAACAAAATATATCATTCACCCATAAAAACAACGTTAACAAAACCAGTAAGAGTCAGATTTTTTTAAAAGACTACACATCCATTAAAATCGTACATGAAAACCTAATCTAAAAAGAATATATTTTAAATGCCTTGCTACAAAGTCCCAATGCGTTAAAAACCAATAGCAAGGCATTTTACTTCTTGATATTCAAGCAAGAAATGGCAACAAATAATATTGTTCAGCTTTTCTTCAAGCTAAAATTAATCTCGTGCAAAAAATGGAGGAAGAAATTTCTTTTTGAAATAAATGAATTTTTGCTTCAAATGCTTATAACTTTTTTTGTATTCATTTTTCGATGTCCGTGGCTTTAGTCTCTGCGGATATTTTCGAAATGATTATTTTTTACGGGCTTTCCAACGGTACAAAAACAGAAAAAATCGGACCATTTTTTGGCATAGACGTATGTTCAAGTGGACATAAAATTTAGTTTTTAACTAATATCTCCGTTAATTAGCATCCTACGTAGGTAAGGCTGGAATATTCGTAACCCTCGTAAAATTTCGAATTTTTTAATACCAGGTTCGACTCTGAACTCGAGCCCTTTCTTGAGAATTTTGCATATGAGTGCAGAACGTTCCCCATCCCGTTTCACCCCCTTAAAATTGAAATTTCCAAAAATCCTTTCGTAGCACGCGCTTACGTTATAAAATTAAACTATGTTCCAAATTTCAGCTTTCTAGCCTCAGTAGTTTTTGCTGTGCGTTGGTTGTCAGTCAAAACAAGCTATTTTATATATACAGATGTCCAGGAAAATATCCAAAAAATTAACTGACTAGAGGTTTTAAATGAGGTATTCTATTAGAGAATAATTAAAAAACTGGATTCTTAAAATTCAGAAAGTAAGTTTTTTCATTTTTTGACCGTTTATTCTTAGGAGCGTTGTTAGCAATTGAAAGAAATAATTCGAAGACCACGGTGGAATAGAAAGGAACAAAACACTTTTGTTATCGAACTTAATTAGAAGCTTTTTCCTGTTTGAATGAACAAGAGTTGAACATTTTCGAGAATAATACTGGAATAGGTTATATACTATTCATTTTCATTGAATGAATGAATTCTTCATTATCTGTTGTTTCATTTCTTTCCTCATTGCTTCTATTGCTGCTAAATGTAGCATTGAAATGTCATTAAAAACGCATAGTATTTAGAGCATAACACACTACAGTTAGGCGAGTAACTCACATTTTTTCTCTTTTTTAGCTTTTTATATCCATGCAATTATAATAAAAAGAAGAAAAACAGCAAAAGCAGCAATAATAACAGTAATAATAATAATGATGATGATGATAGCAACAGCAAAAATCAATAACAGCACCAAAGTAAAAACTAGTATGTTGTGGCCATCACGAAACTTTCTTCTATATTTTTCTTTTTTTTTCTGATCCCTCCCCATGCTTGACGAGGAAGCAATATTCCCAACAAAAACGAAATTACACATGCAAAAACTTGACGACCATCCCAATGTCTGAATTATTGCAAAAGCAAAGCAAAGAGCGAAAATTGAAAGTTATTTTAAAAGCCTTGCTTGAATTAATTACAAATATTTTATTTGTTAACAAATATAAGATGGCAACAGTTAAAAATTTTAAATCATTGAGATAATATTTCTGATCATTTCCATACAATTAAAATCACGAGAAATACGCAGACGATAATCTATTACGATTTATCTTTCTTATTGTTGCATTAATAAAACTATTTTTATTCGCTAAAAAATAATGATAATAAAAATAAATCAGCACCTCTTGGCGCGATTGACGCCAAAGTTGAACCAAAGCCTGTTTACATATAGATTCACATATATTCCAAATTTCAACCAGAACGTAGCATTACTTCTTGAGATAGGGCACTCACAATGGAAAAAAAGAACGGGCGATTGCGCTACCCCCTTTTTAGCTGTTGACACCAAAACAAAATCAGCTCTTATACCCACTAAGGGGTACTTGCCGATAAATTTTTCTTTCATTCCGTTCATTATTTCTTGAGATACAGCAGGCACAATTGACGACGAAAAACGTTCTATAGCTCAACCCCCGTTTAAGTTATTGACACCAAAATTGAATCAGCACCTGTTCTTGTTAATGGCAACATATGGACCAAATTTTGTTTGATTCCGCCAGTTACTTCCTGAGGAATAGCAATCACGCGTAACTCAAAAAACGTCCCATTGCTCCACCCCCCTTGGAGGAATTCGCGCCAAAAACCAATGGGCACAAGTTCACATAGGGGCACATATGTGTACCAAGTTTCGTTCGATTTCATGCGGTAGTTTTTGCTGTAGCGCGGCCACAAAAAACTGGTCACACACAGACGTGACACACACACACACACACACACACACATACATACACACACACATACATACACACATACATACACACACACAGACAGACAGACATTTTCCAAAAATAGTCGAAATGGACTCAGCACACCTCAAAACGTTCGAATCCGTCAAAATTCGAAATTCGAAAATTTGCACGAATCCAATACTTTCTTCTATGTATTAGATATAGAAGAAAGTAATAATAACAGTAATAATAATTATTATTATTATTTCTGTTATTATTATCATTTTTATTATATAACAATAATAATAATAATACTTATTATTAATAAGTGTATAATAATGTATAATAATACTTATTATTATTATAAAATAAAAATATTTTTTTATAATTAAAATTGTAACTATTATTTTTGTTTTTAGTGGTCATTGGTGCTGTCATTATTTTTTTTAATAATTACCATAATTATCATTGCATATATTTGTTATTATATAATAATAATGACGATGATGATGATAACAAGAAGAAGAATACATTGAAACCCCCTTACAACGAACATCAAGTCACCGCAAGTTTTCTTCGTTGTAACGGGAGTTTCGTTGTCATGAAATTTAAGCAATGCTATGGAAATTAAATCAAGACTGAACATTTATTTCGTTGAAATGGATGTTCCGTTGATTGGTGTTCATTCTAAAGAGATTTCTCTCTCACAATAAATAATAATAATAAGAAGAAGAAGAAGAATAACATCAATGACCATAAAAAGAACAAAAATAATAACTATTATATTTTAAATAACTATTAGCGGTTCCCGCACGGCTTTGCCCGTAGTAGAAAATTAAAAGGTTATTTGATTCGCCTGTATATTTACAAATAATGGATGATGAATTTCTCGCCAGTTTGCTATGTTCATTTGCTCTCCTATGGTCGCATACGGTTGTTTGCTCGTCCACGTTATCGTTTTTTGCTAGTCCACGTTATGATAATTTGCTCGGTAAAATATTCTTAAAATTGGAATAGAAAAAGAACAAAATCGAAGTGTCGACAAATCGCTTCAAGGTGCTCACCCCTATGCCACGAACTAATTCTATGCCAGATTTCATGAAAATCGGTTGAACGGTCTTGGCGCTATGAACGTAACAGACATCCAGACAGAGATCCAGATTTCCAGAGACACAGAATTACAGCTTTATTATTAGAGAAAAGAAGATTAATATTGTGTTAATAATATTACTATTATAACAACAACGATCGCAACAACAATAATAGCAATAATAATACTTATTATTATTATTAAATAACAAAAACAAAAAAAAAATGACGAATTTCAAGAAAACTCTGAGATTTCATACACTTGTAAAGCAAAGTAAGAAAGGGCAATAAATCAAATAATCATTTTTAAAAGTAAAAAAATAAAATAAATAATGGTATGAGATTTGCCGTAAAAATTGTCTCAATCTTGGACTGGCACATTATTTTCACTACCTACACTTTTTAATCCAAGAAGTATACAAGAAAATAATCTAAATATGAAATTTGTACTAAGTGAAAGAGAAAATACTTTTCAGTTCAAATTATCCCCATATTTGTATATTTTTGGAAATAATACAAGGGCGAGTCAGATGAAATAGAGCCAACCCTTTTGAGCAAAAATGGTTAGGTCCATCATAAGCGATGCATGCACGTAGCACAGAGACATTGCTCATTCACGAAAGTGAAGTTAAATTGTGAGGTTAAAGTTCTTTAAGACGCTCATATACTGGATTGAAGACGGTAGGGTCGTAACATAATGGACGCTCCAAAAGAAAAACAGATTGGTGCGTAAGGGTTTTGGCAGCTGAAGGTGTTTCCCAACAAGAAATTAGTTTAGTCCGTAGTGAACATTGCATCTCATTGGTCACTGCGAAGCGTTGGAACAAATGGTTCATAGACGGATGTGAAAGTTGCATAGACGATCCAAAGACACCTTGCAATCCACAACTCGCAAAGTTCAAGTGGGAAACGCTGCAACATACTCCGTACAGCCCAGACTTGTCACCTTAAGAATTTCACATTTTCGGGAAACTGAAAAAATGTCTCAAGTTCACCATATTTGTATCGGACAACGCCGTGAAGGAGTCAGTTACAGACTATTTGAATCAGCAGCTCAAGGAGTTGTATGAGACGGGAATCACGTGACTCGTTTCTCAGTGGGACAAGTGTATCAGTATTCATGGAAACTACTTTTCTCTATTTGTCATATAGTCGCATTGGCTCACTTTCATTTGACTTGCCCTCGTACTAAGTACTAATACATTACTATTTACTATTGTTTTTTTGACGATTATTCAAATGGGAAATTATTTTATTATACAAATCACAACATCAGTAAATCATTTAACTTTCAATAAATGAAGTAAACAAGTTTATTTTATTTACTTATTCATTATTATTCTTAGTGTTGTTATTATCATTTACATAATCATTCCTTCAGTTTATTTATTTGTTTCTTTATTATATATTAAGTTGATTTTTTTTTTCATTTGCTTTATAAAAAGCCTACGTTTTTAGCCTACTTTCCCAGTAAAAGTCAGAAAACGAAGGGAAAAGCATGAAAGAAGGTTTAATGCATCTTAAAAATATCGCGAAAAAAAAAGTAAAAAAAAATAAATAGTTAAAAATTGGAAAGTACGGTATCGAGATGACGAAAAATGTCTGTCTGTCGGTCTGACAATCTGCAACAATAACTTTTGACTGAATAATCCGATTTGAACAAACTTTTTTTTTCGTTCGAAAGATCTCGGCGAGTACACCTCATTCCATAGTTAACTTTTTGATTTGAACAATTTTTCAATCAATTTTGAACAGTTCAAAAAACTTAACATTAGCGCCTACAGGGAAATTCAAGGCAATCTCAAACTTAACGGTGAATTTACTTCAAACAAACTTACTGTTTGACCACGGATTGTATGAAATTTGGTAATCTGCCTAAGTAAAGACGATTCCATCTGAATGAATCTATAGCAGTGAAGAGGGGGAAATAATGATGGGATTTTGATGCACGCTTTTTATAATGTCACTAGTGCCTTATTCATTTATTGCATTCTCAGAAATAAAATAAGGGGAAACAAAAGTAGTTACCATGGAAACAACAAAAATAAAATATTTTCATTTCGTTCAGGAACGTAAAAGCAAAATGGTAAGCTTAAAACCTTGTTGTGAATAAATAAATCAATTTTTGTCGTGAGAATATAGATCGAATGTACTTTAGATTTAAAAAATGTTTCAGTGAGTAAATTTTCATTTTTGCAAAACTAAGGCTAAATATAAGAGGCAAAAGTACACATATGCAACAAACCAACTAACATTCCTATAAACTAATGGATACGTCCATTTCCGCCTATAAACCGGATATTAGCCCTTGCATGTAATCGATGGTCAAACAGTAGTAGGAAACTGCTTTTGACAAAAACATGCATTTTAAATATCTTTTTGATTTGAACAATTTTCCCGTTCAATTTTGAACAGGTCAAATCCCTTAACATTAGCGCCTACGGGGACATTGAAAGTCAATGTAGATTCCGAACTTGAAGGCAGATTTATTTCAAACAAATTTTGTCGGAAAAAGATCTTGATGACAAACTCCCGACTCCGACAATTTTGGGGCACCTGACTCCGACTCCTATACCCGAAAATTAGTCGGACTCCGACTCCTCGACTTCTACTCTGACTTCGTAGCTTTGGCAAAAATTTATACACGGAGGAAAAAGTGAGACGCCGACTCTTGGAAATTTGACTCTGACTCCTTTATCCCAAAGTATGTCCGATTCCGACTCTGCAAACATTGGCAGAGTGTTGTGGACTTTAAGGGACATGACTGATTCCAACTCCGAGTCTTTGAATTAAATACCTTCGGCTCCCGTATCTGACGCCGTTGTCCCAATATGAGGTCGACTCCGCAGATATGGTTTTTACGGTGAAATAATGAGGTTGTTTCCTTCAGTCAAAAGTACTACTTTCAGTCTCTGAAATTGATAGAATAAGCAAAAAAAAAAGAAAAATAATAACATAGACCCAGATAATACTTTCATTTTTCCAACAGTTATTTTTTAATTAATTTTTTAAAATATCCGATTTTTCAAACGAGGCGTGGTCTTGATGACGTCACAAATGATGCTCTTTGGCGCATCTTTCTACCGCTTTCCACGTTATGATAATCAAGAAGCGAATTAAATATTGCACTCTACGCTTGCTGCCGTTGCCAATACAGTGGGTAAAGATGCTAATTAAACATTTTGCTCCGTGAATGGAAACAGTGAATGGCATTTCATCTTTGTGATGTTATCGGCAGAAGCGTAAACAATGAAAGCGCACCGATTAAAGTAATTTTTTAAAAGTATTAAACTTAAACAAATTATTTTAAAAAATGGTCAGATCCTATGTTTTTAAGCATTCTCCTTCAGATTAAAATTCTTTTAAAATTTTGGAAACGACTCTATTATTGTTTATATGATTTGTTTTATTTGCACTCTAAAGTTTTAATGCATGTATTCAGTTTTGGGCGAAGAAATTCGGAGTCCTTTATGTTTCTACTTAAAGATATGCGTAGACGCTTTTTTTTTCGACAGTGAAAATTATTTCTTTAAGACGTTTTATTGTTTTTATTTGTTTTTGAAATTACATTAATTTGTTTTTAAAATTATATTTTGGCAACAGAGGACAAACAAACTTTTTTTTTATACGATGTATTTATTTTAATGAGCTTATTAATTTTAATTCTTTTTCTTTTCTTTTTGAAAGCGGCTAAAGATTTTTTTAATGGAATAAAATGTATTTGCTGCTTTGTTTAAAAGGTGCTGCTACTACTTTATTTATTCGTTTATTTATTTTTTACGCATCTAATTTTTTTAGATGAGTTAAGGAATATTTTATTCCTAGAAATCGGCTTAAAATATTTTTAAAATATATGGTATGAATAATTTGCGATTTTAGCTAATTTTGAAATTTTTGATTAGATACTAGAAAGTCGATTAGTATACGGGAAAGTAGGCTCGTTTAGTTCTGGGCGGATTTTTATTTTTTAGTCAATTATTTTAGTTATAGAAGTTAGTAATAGTAACCAAACGGGGGGCAGAAAATAATTAAGAGTTCAAGTTCTAATTACTTTTAGTCCGTTTTATAACTAATTTACTAATTTCTACTTGCTGCTGTCTTTTCTACTTGCTGCAAGTTTTTGCCTGTAAATAATATTTATGATATTTTATTTGTTTTATTTCCATTCTTGCAAAAAATACAATCATTCAGAGTATTTTTGTGCTACATTTTCTCTACTTTTAACCAATCTATGGAATTTTTTAGTTAAGATCTATATGATTTATATACATTAAAAAAAAAAAAATTCAACTTTTGTGCTGTAGCATCACAAGCTTTACATAAATTATTTTTTACCTAAAATATTGCATGTATGGAAGAGTGGAAGAGGCAAAGCATCAAGATTTAAAGTGCGGAAAAACTTATTTGTATAGCAAATACAAATGTAGAAAAAAACAATTATCTGTAATAAAACTAAAAACTGCTCATCTCATTCACAGAATTATTCTAGTAACGTTGATAAGGAAGAAGGAAAAACATAAACAGTAACATTCTATTTTTGAAATTAATAGCCGCAAAGCTCTGAGCCACAATGGGTAAGTTCGAACAGAGCAACCGATTAACCCGAGCTCACCTGAGACTAACCAGTATAGTCGATTGATTGTACATGAAAACATTCTGTGGCCACTCACCGCACTAACCACTGGCATCGTCAAGCATCATGAAAATCAACCTCCCGGTTTTAACCAGTGTCTTCTACAAGAAAGCTTTCTACTGGCTGTGACGTCACAGCAAGAGGCTGACAGAGAGGAAATTTCGCGATGAAAATCGCTTCAATTTTCGTCACTTAGAAGAATAAAGCTATTATTTTGAGAACTGTAACTGTCTAAACATATTAACACACATCAAGAGAGCTCTTTCCTTTTTTTTTTTTATTCCCAGAAAGAAACACATACTTTTCGCAAACAATCATGCAGTTAAATAATGTACACAGATTTCATGACAGAAAAAAAAGAGACGTAGGTATACGCAGCTCCAGAGCTCGAATACGCCACCTTGCGGTGATTAACAATACTAAAGAAAAAGGTAAAACATTCCATTCCACGTGTTTTCTTTGGGGTAAATTACTGGCTTCAGACAGTTTATGGTGTAATGTAATTTCAGAAGAATATAAAAGAAAGCTTCCCACAAACACGATGAAAAATTTTACTGTCATTCACTAAGCGTCAAAGCAAGTTATAAGTTACGGCATGCGTTTGTTTTACCTTTTTCATCCGCCATTAGACAATGGCTGCAACGCCCCCTATAGTTTATTGGAGTTGCGAGAATTATCAAACATTATTTTCCCCCTCCTTTTCTAGGGAATACAGATACTGTTTGACCACGGATTGTACTTAATTTGGCAATCGGCCAAATTAAGACGATTTCATCTGAATAAATCTAGCAGGGACGAAAGGAAAAAAAGCGATGGAATTTGATTGCACGTGTTTCATAATTTCACTACGGCCTTATATATTTATAGTCTTTATTGAGGTGAAAATGAGTGGAAACAAAATGAGTTTCTATGGAAACAACAAAAAGAAAATAAAATGTTTCCCATTTCGTTCTGAAATTTAAAAGCAAAATCGTAAGGTAAAAATTATGTTGCAAACAAAATAAATCGATTAAATTGTGAGTGAGAATATAGATCGAATACAGTTTTAATTAAAAATTATTGAAGTGAATAAATTTTTATTTTTAAAATGAGTCGATATAGTTAAGAGGCAAACGCGCACATCTGTGTCAGAAAAACTACTATCCCTGGAAGGTAATAGACGCGCATATTTCCTCAGGTAAACCGGATATTATCCTTTCCATATAATCGGTGGTCTGACTGTAACAATGGGGTCCTTTCCCAAATTTTAAAAGTATTTTTTTTCTGAAAGAACATGCTTGAAAACATAGGATCTGACATATTTTTTAAGCAATTTGTTTTAGTTTAATATTTTTAAAAAAATACTTAAATCGGTGGGCTTTCATTGTTTACGCTTCTGCCGATGACATCAGAAATGATGAAATTCCTTTCAGTGTTGCCATTCACAAAGCAAAATATTTAATTCACATCTTTACTCACTTGTACTGCCAACGATATGGTTGATAGCAAGCGTAGAGCGCAATATTTGACTTGCTTCTCGATTACCATAGCGTGGAAACGCGATAGAAGGATGCGCCAAAGAGCATCATTTGTGGCGTCATAAAGTCCACGCCTTGTTTGAAAAATCGGACACTTTAAAAAATTAATTTTAAAAAAACTATTGGGAAAATGAAGGTATTTTCTGGGTCCATGTGCTTTTTTTTTTTTTGAGCAATCACGATTGCTTATTGTTCTCACTTGACTGTTTTGATGTCCTATGATTTTATTCCCCCCCCCCCCCGCCTCCCTCTGCAGCACCACCGTCAACCGGCCCCTACCGATGCTGATCCTTTAGCGAAAATCGTCTCCAGGTTGCGTCAATATCCTACACTTATACGCATACATACACGCACCTACACACACACGTACATACACACACAAACACGTACACGCATACATACAGACACCTACACATACACACACACTAACACATACACACCTACACACCTGCATACATACACATACCCACACACACATACCCACACACTCATGCCTGGTTAATACACACACGCCTACGCACGCACACACACACACACACGTGATTGCGAAAAGAAGCCAAAATTCAAAATAATTTATCCTTTTTTTTTTTTTTTTTTGCTTATTCTATCGACTTCAGTGACTAAAAGTAGTACTTTTGACTGACGTAAACAACCTCATTATTATTTCTAGTATATTATAGATTACATTCGTAAACATTTGTTTTTCTTAGTCTATGATTATTTAATTTATTATAAGATGAACAATTAATATAACTTTGGTATAAACAACATGATAAATCTGAAGCATAACGTGCTGTAAGAATATTCTATTTTTGGTTAGTAAAAACTTAAATTGAGACAAGTACATAAGAAAAAGCGTATAAAATAACAAGATTAGAGTAACCAAAATTTTAATAAATTGCTTCATATCCACTTGATTTTAAAAGCGTTTGATTAGAGTCAAAAAATAATATCCTCATATATTTAATAGCCAATAATCAAGTAACGCTCCTGACGACATAATAATGAAACTCGCGCCACGGCATGATAACTTGATAATGTTTTGGTAACATTTAATATACAGAGAAAGGCTTTATTGCGACAAGGCTGAACTGGATCCGGTAACTTAACTGTTTTACTGGTAAGACTGCTTCATTTCAGGGAATGAAGAAACGAAAAAGTGGTCAACAATGAACGCTATCTACTGGAGTTTAGGGTTAATCTTCTGGAGTTAGGGTTAAAATTTCAAATATCAAAATATCACCAAACAGGCAATTGCTTCATTCAAATGTAGAAGCAATTTTCACATATCATATCTTGACGGGCGATTTTCTAGTTTTACAATGAAAAGATAAAAAGTTATTATTTACATATATAATCAAGTAAGTATTTACTATTTGTGCTCAATACTTTTGTTAAATTTCCCATCCACTATCGTAGAAGAAAGAAAAATACTACTTACTGAAAGACTTTTTGGAGATTCTCATACAATGTCAGATTTAAACGTTTCATGTACAGTTTGATAGGGAGAAAGTAGTTTTAAATCAAGCTTCATAGCTGCTACAATGGAAATACACTGTACTCCCGATTATCCGTGCTAATTAATGCAAGGGTTGTACACAGATAATCGAAAAACACGTATAATCCAAAAATGACCAAGCACGCAGAAAAGTGTGTATTAGGAGTCTATAAAGTACACGGTGGTAAATAAAATACTTCGGGTTTGATTACGATACTCTACTAGTACAAAAAGTAATACATCAGTACTAGTAATGAAATCTTTACTAATAATAAAGCTTAAAGTCTCTGTGTCTGGATGTCTGTAGAATGTCTGGATCTTTGTAAAGCGCATAGCGCCTAGACCGTTCGGCCAACTTTTATGAAATTTGGCACAAAGTTAGTTTGTAGCATGAGCTGGAGGTGTGCGAAGCGATTTTTCGAAAATTCGATGTGGTTCTTTTTCTTTTCCAATTTTAAGAACAAAATTATCATAAGATGGACGAGTAAATTACGAAATTATCATAACGTAGAACCATAACATGGGCACAAGCCAATTGGCGAGATACGAAATTGTCATAACGTGGAACCGTAACATGGGTACAAGCCAGTTGACGAGAAAATTCACCATACATTATTTGTAAATATACAGGCGAACCAAAAGACCTTTTAATTTTTCTATTACGGGCAAAGCCGTGCCGGTACCACTAGTATTTAATAAAATTTGGCATAATTTTTAGCTTTAATCAATTTTGAATTTTTTTAATTTAAAATTTTGGCTGTACGGATAATCCGCAAACCGGATAATCCGCACACAGATAATCGGGAGTACAGTGTAAAACTCTCGTTGCTTCTGCAATATTTGTCGTAGACATTGTTAACAGGGTTCGTACGCTCCTTCAAAACTCTTCCAATACTCCTTCATTTAAGAAATTTTTCTGAAGGGCCCTTCAGACTCCTTCATTTTTGCTTTGACTCCTTCAAAACTCCTTTTTTAGTTTTTAAGACTACATAATCTTCCTCTATGACAGTTACGTAAAATACTTCGATCGATAACTTAACTTTGTCACAAGAGTGAAGGTATAAGGGCGAATTTAATATAGTAATTTCGTGTATTTATTTTTTTCATAAAGATGTGATTTACAAATTGATCATCTTACTACTATTATATATGCGAAAGTTTGTCTGTATGGATGTATGGATGTTTGGTACTCTTTCACGCAAAAACTACTGAATGGATTTTGCTGAAACTTTACAATATTATAGCTTATGCATCAGAATAACACATAGGATAGTTTTCGTCCCGTTATGGGGGGGCAAACCTCCTTAGGGGGGCAATAAAACACAATTTTCGTATAAATTCTCTAATATGGGGATGAAAAAATACTTGCACATATTAACATTATATGTCCATCGAAAGCTCTGATTTTTCTGCTGAAGATGGCACCTGTTCGAAATTTCTAAGTAGAATAAAAAACGAGTTATGAGCTTTTTAGTTCCATGTTCGAAGGCTTTCCTTAACTCAATACAATATTTAGTGTATCATCTCAACTCCCTGTCGATAGCGACTATTGTTGTATTGTTGACTATCTTTCCTTTTCGTGACTGTTCAAGGCTTTTCTCAAGTCAAATCTTGAAGTTTTTTGCACAAGATTGGCAAATAATACATGGATTTGGCTGATTTTTTTCCCATTTTAATGCAACTTTGAGGCAATTAATGGGTTTTTTATTTGTATTGACTGGGTATTTAATCGATTAGCTGGAATCTAGATAAACTTTTTTTTTTTTGTGGAATTATTTCAATAGCTAAGACATTTGGCATTTTTTTCAACTGCCGCTGTTTTTGAAGCTAAAGACTACGCAATACTGTTTCTCGGTTTTCACCTGTAACCAAATATCGCCATTTCTTTAATATTTGTTTCTTTAAATTTGTTAACACGTAAAATAATTCGCCAACTAAATTAAGCAAATCCATAAACAGCGCAAAAACTTCCATTACTTTGTCTTTGCACACAATTTCAAACAATTGCCAAATTTTTACTGTTTATTGGAAATGTTTCGGGAAGCATCATTTTATAATCACCAAAAGTATCTCTGTGATTGGCGTCTCTATCTCTTCGATGAAAATTTGTAACACACAGTTTTACAAAATAGGGAGGAGGAGCCTCATTTAAGGTATCCCAAAACGATTAATGCAAATTTAATAACATTTTAAATCGCAGTAAGAGATTACGGGCAGCTACATTTCTTAAAAGTTTGTACTTAAATAGCAATATAGAAAAGGTTTTAGACTATGTTAAAAAAGAAAAAAAAAGATAAATCTTTTGAAACAAGTGAAGTTTAATTTTATATTTTGGAAATTCCTCAAATTTGTATATGCTTAACTATCGTTTTTTCGTTTCTAAAAGAGTACGTCAAAGCGGTGTGTTTTGAGTTATTTCAGTTACAGAAGAGAATGAATGAAAGTAGCGATTGTTTCTCATAATTATTACAGACCCAGGCAACGCCGGTTATTTTTGCTACTGACAATTATCTGGTAACTAAGTAAAGTTATGAAATAGAGTCTGCCCCTACCCCCAGTTACCGTCGGAGAAAGATTTATTTTTTGACAGAAAAGGCCAAATAAATGCAAAACATTTTCTTTATAGCATCTTCTGTTCGGAATTAAAAATCATCTTTACTAATATTATAAAGAGAGAGGGTGGATTTTTGTGTGTTTATATGTTCGAGGTAATCTCCAGAACCACTGCACCTATTTGAAAAATTCTTTCACTACATGAAAGGGGCTTTCTTACTGAGTAACATAGGCTATAATTCGGAAAAATCCGATATATAAGTTAGTTCTTTTTTTATTCCAATTTAGGCCCAAAATTTCACGTAAATTGCCTATTATTGGCTATTAAACGGATGAAAAATTACTTGCACATATTAATATTTTATATCGTTGAAAAGGGTAGAATTTCCCGCGTTCTAAGCAATTTGTTTCAATGCTCTGACGTCATTACGACGAGAGCAATTTGCATTTTAATCTTGAACTTTTTTAGGCTTAGCTGAAATTTTGGCAATACTTTCTTCATTAAATCTATCAATAAAAAGTGAAGGAATTGTCCCAGAGTTTTCTTTTTGACATCGTTGGAAAAAGCGACATTTTTAATTCAGAAATATCTCGACCTTCGGTCGAAAAAGTAACCCTCTATCTCCAAAGGAAAAAAAGTTACAAGCCGTTAAAAATAAAGTTTGAATAAATCTAATCTCCATTACTGATGTTTTGTTTCGAATTGCCATGGTTACGTCTTTTAGCTTCGCTTCATTTTAATATCTTAAAGGTCCACAAACTTGGCCCCAAGGAATTTAAGCAATGGGGAAATGTTTTCGCCAATTCTGCATATTTTACGATCTACGTTATGATAATTTCCACAGACAATGTAGAAATTGCGGGAAGAGTTTGAAAACTAAGAGTCTTAGCAATTTTCCCAATTGTCGCCAAATTTGTGGACGCCAAAGACCAAGGGCCAAAGTTCTTCGGCCATGGCCTTCCTGATAGTGGCAGAAGCAAACAAAATGGGGTTGTTTCCTCCAGTCAAAAGAAGTACTTTTAGTCACTGAAATTTTTTTTAACAGAACGGTTCAAACACTTGATAGTTTATCAAATTTTTTTAACTTTTCAATTTACAAAGTTTGAACAGAACAACGTCTGTCGGGTCTTCTAGTAGAAGTCATAAAAGTTGAAGGTGAAAATAGTGTTATATGACAAAGACATTTCATAAGTGAAATAAAAAATGCTTAAATGGTGCTTGGCTATTTTTTTAAGTTTTATGATTGTATTGTTTTTTCTCCACTACACAATGAGAAACATAAGTCAGGTTCTGTAATCATTATTTAACTATTCAAAAATACATAAGATGTACTACACTAAGTGATTGTGTTTTAAAAAACAATTGTTTAGTAAATTGCAGTTATGCTATTGTAAAAAGGGCAATGCTTTGAAGGGGAGACGGGTTCATGAAATTGTGACAAAGGGAAGAGTGACACCATACAGTTATATCAATATGATTATAAAAAATATGACGCTGTGACAAGAGGAGGAGTAAGGTGAAGTGTGACAAAAGGAGAAAGGGGTCAAATATGTTGAAAAAAAGGACAACATCATTTAATGACAGCCCATTGTACTCCTTCAAAATCTCATTTTACTCCTTCAAAACTCCTCCAAAACTCCTTCATTTTATTTGTGTAATTGAGTACGAACCCTGTGTTAAATATCAAACTTAAAAAGGTCTGTTGACTCCCAATATCCCCCCCCCCCCCTCTCTTCACACGCATTGCATCCGCGTCTTGGAAATAAACACTAAACGATTCATGACTAGTTTCGCATTTTCCTTTTTAATCAGAAGCAATTTCAATTGTTATATTAAAATAATGGTTTCCGTCTTTCCCTTAAATGAAATAAAAATTACTCGAAAATTTTCCTCAGCAGAAGCGACTGAAGTAAAAAAAAAAAAAAAAAAAACTAATTGCTTCACTTTCACAGCGAAAATGCTTTCGACAGGAAATTAATCTTCAAATCAGCATTTCTTAAATTGACAAATACATTTGGTATAAAAAATATATTTTCCTCTTCGTCGTAATTTCCGTTCTGCTTTCAGAACTGATTCTTAAATTTCATCAAAGTTGGAGGCTGAATAAAGTTATTAGTGAAGGAATGCTATTTTCAGGCAAATAATTTTTTTTTCAAACACAACTGATTAGTACAAATGGAAAACTCATTTTACTATCACAGCGGAAAAAATGTCTTGCATGTAAATGACTTGAAGTATTTATTTTCATTGTAAACAAGTTTCATGGGAAAAGTGAAGAAATTGGAGTTTCTTCAAAAAAATAATTAAGAGCGTCAACAATTTCTTCTCTTAAATTCTTGCACAAATTGTTTTCTCATTAAAAATATCAATTTCATCTTTCATCGGTAACTATTCAATCGCAACTAAAAAGAAATGTTTTCAACCTTAAGTTCATTAATGTATTTCCCATTTTTTATACTATACTGTGTTTATTTACTCATTTGAATATTTTCAATTTAAGCATATTGCATTTATTTTATTTTTTTTTATTTTTCCAGTTTTTCTTAATTGAAAGATGGAAGTCAATAAATCTTGCATTTTTGCTTACAAAAGCTGTCAGATTATTTAGAAAATGATTTCATCCTGCTGCTTATTCAGGTTAATATATCTTTTATGTAAGGGAAAGAGAGACACGTGCAGGGGCGGCATTTCAACATTTCATTTGGGGGGTCGAGTTTTCAAAATTTGAATTACTTTATTATGAGAAATAAAATACTGGCTAACAGGAAGTGATCATAAAATGGGTTTAATATAAATAAAAATTAATGTTTATAAACAGTTTAATTTTTATGAAAATATTGTTAATTTATTTAATAAAAAGAAAACATATCAGTTTTCGAATCCGGAAGAGTAGGGAATCTTGTTATACTTATCAATCAAGGCCCAGTGCCGTGCTCGGTTCTGCCAGTACAGCTAACAATGTGTATGTGTGAGTGTGTGTTTTTTTTTTTTTTTTTTTTTTTTTTTTGTGCCCATTGTGCTTTGAAAATAATTCTCTAACCTCCTAGGACATGAAAATGATCTTACTCTACTAGCTGAGCTGCTTGGAACTGGTAAAAAATAATTGAAGTGTTTAGCTAGGAAGTTTTGTTAGGAAACGAATCTTTCAGATTCTGCCCCTTTAAATCACCCAAGTATCTTTAAACATTTTGCTGGTCTTCATTTTTCATTATTAAATAGTCTAGTTTAAATCCACAAAACAATTCTCCTTGCCTCATGCTATTAATTTTCTCACAATTGAAACATTTTATTTTTCGCTTTCAATATCCAATCCAGATAATTCTGAGCAAACAATACAGAAAAATATTTATCAGCAAACCTTGTGTTAGAAACTGAATTTAAATATTTGAATCAAAGACTTTAAAATGACTAATGTAATGACTTTGCATCAAAGTAGATTTTTGTCCCCTCTTTTTTCTTTTTCAAATAGGCTCGGTGTTTTTCAGAAATTCCACTCTTGGTTGAAATATTTATATGTTCGAAAGCTATTAACAGGTTCAATTGTAGATTGAACTGAAGTTTGAACAGTACAAAAATTAACTTTAGTGGATTGAAGATATTTTGATAGAGTAAAGTATTGTTCAAAAACTCTTTTCAATGCAAACAAAGTAAATATTTGAACTAAGTTTTACATGTTAAAGGCTTCAGATTTTTGTAATTTTCCAATCATTCTTCCCGGCGTCAAATCACTGACTTGAAATTATCGAGAAGAATTTTTATGGCTCTAGTTCTTTAATACCATCTTCTGCCCCTTAAAGATTGTATAGTTAAAGAGCCCCCAGAAAAAGTTTTTGTTATTGCGATATGCGAGAAAAAAGCGAGGTGAGACTTCATTAAATAAACATAAGAGGAGATGGGGCACGTTGGTCCGCTTTTTTACTTTTCATTTTTTATCTCATCAAAAAATTTACTGAGCAGTTTTATTTTCAACAATAAGTTTTACTAAACATTTCTTAGCACTACAGATTTTTTTGGAAATGTTGAATTGGTAAACTTTTTTTACTTTTTTTTTTTTAATGGAACCTAGTCAAGTGGACCAACATGCCCCACGGGTGGGGTACGTTGGTCCGCCTGGTGGGACACGTTGGTCTGCATAACTCAAACAACATTTGTTATTATTTTAGTGACAAATACTACTATCAAACTTTGTTCCTACCTTATTATCTTTTGTGTGTAGAGTGCAAAATATAAAGTTAAACGATAAATATTACATATTAAAATGATTTTATTGATAAATTATCTTTATTTAAAAACAGCAATAAGCATTCACTATTAGTACACAATTATTTTTTTAACTTACTTTAGGAAAGGAGTTCAATTTTTTTCCCGCAATCTTGATGAAAACCATTAAAAAAGATAAAGTTACAGTTTCCTGAAAATTACTCTGGACTACTGAAATTACACTTTCTGGAATAAAATTGTTCAATATAACTGCATCATGTTATTTCATAATAGAATTTGTGGGACCATAGGTGCTATCTGTTGGTCATAAAATAAAATTTAAAAAAATATTAATAGTATTAAAATAATTGAGACCGGTCCAACGTGCTCCACGGTTCAACGTACCCCACCTCCCCCTACAGTATAAGCATAACAATAATGTAATATATCAAGGATTTTTTTTGCGAAAATTATGCAGCCCCCACCACTGCACGTGCGTCTCGCATTGGATGCACCATAGTTACACGGAGTGGACATGTATGAAATATTTAACCTATATGAGGAGATGACTTTTTCAGTTCAAATAGACCATGATTCTCCATCAGTTTTTTTCTGTTCTGTAAAGGTCGGCAAATGCTTCATGAATTTCTAAATCATCATTCAAATAGCGGAAAACGCTCATATCTGGAAATGTATCGACTTTCGTGCACTGTTAAAAATTTTCCGGAAAATTTACGGTAATTGTTACTGGCATCCATGTTGCCAGTCACTATTACCGTAAAAATCAAATGTTACTGTAAAATTTTACGGTTTCCTCGGTAGGCCACAGCAACCAGTTGGCGCTGGGATCGCTTATTTCTCCGGTATAAATTACCGTAAAAATCAGTGATGCGTCGGTGATGCAATTTTACAGTAACAATTACCAGAAAATCTTCCTGAATTTTTAACAGTGTGTACTTTTTCTGAGGATCAGCCAGCTATATATATATATATATATATATATATATATATATATATATATATATTACGAACATTGATTTGCGATTTTCATAAATTGAATTTACCAGTTTTTTATCCTCCAGCTCCAAAAATTTGGGAGTGCGTCCGCTCCCTCTTATTCCCCCCCCCCCCCACTATTTGCCGCTTTGGGCTCATGTGAACTTTTTTCATTTCTTGATTTTTCAAAAAATACTTTGAATTTCTCAGAGTCAAAGTGTCTCCCTGATTGAGCAGCTTTTCTTTGTGCCATGGAATTTTTGGAGATTTTCTGAAATATATATATTTTACTTTATAGCATTTTTAAAAAATATTTTCAATTGTTCACGTGTGACCCTATAGGGAGGCACATGTGAGCAAGCTTAGGGAGTACAGATGAACAAGATAAAAAAAATAATATAATAAAAATTAAAAAACAGGATATCCCATATTTCAAGTATTAACTCTTTAATATGACACGTATGCCTAAATATGCCAATTATATTGAAGGGTTTGTAACTTATACTGTGTCACGTAAAATTGTATTGTAATGTGGCAATAATGAAACACTTTTTCTCCATTATAAAACCCAGCTCACTGTCAAATTTTAAAGTTTTATATCATGTTCTGACCACTAGATAGACAAGAAAGAACATTTATTTCTAAATAGTGCAAAGAGTATTTTATTACATAAAGATTATTCGTATTGTATAATGCTCTTAAACTTTATACAGAGTGTTATTACAGAAAATTATTTTAAACCTAAATTTTTAATTCAATTAAAATATTTTGTCTTTTTTTCATGTAACTGCTTTCTAGCACTAAGTTCTCGACCAACTATTTAATAACAATAAATAAATAGTGAAGCACCGTTTATACGTTTGTCTTTTATACGTTTTTATCAATTATACGTTTTTTTAAATTGGTCCCTGCAGAGTCTAATACACATTTACCTATACCTATTATACGTTTTTTCATTTGTACGCTTTTTTCATTCGGTCCCTTCAAAAACGTATAAACGGTGCTTCACTAAATATTTTTAAAATAAGCAATTAACAACAATTGTATAAATAGATTGCAGGAAAATAATAATTTTAAGTGTTTACACATTTGTCTGAAATTTATAATATCTTACACTTATAATTATGTTATGGAGAAAATATAGGAATTGTTCACATGTGTTCCCCAACATCTACCTAAGGACTAACTTGCAAAAAAAAAAAAATTTCAACTTAATTATTTTTTTAACCAATAAAAAAAGTAAACACTGTCATAAATTTGCCTTAATGCTCACACAACGGCTAGCAATCATTAATTTTACACTATTAGTGAATTTAAAATGTGTTTTCACGTGAAGGAAATAATGATAAAATTAGTTGAACTCTGTTAATACGAAATGCCGAAAATTCACGAATATGTTCGTGTTAGACGTTATTCGTAACAACCTTGAGTATGTGAAATTTGTGGAAAAAAATTAATAAATGCATATCTATATTTTAAAAAGAATTTCTATTACTATACTACTACTAATGCACGCTTGTACTTCTAAAACTTTAATATTTTTAAAAAAATATCCTTAATATTTAGTTGTTTTTAAGTCGATTAAATTTCATCATTCACATATATCAGCCTAAAACACCTTCAGTTGGGGGCAAACCTAACCTGGCAGCATCGTAATGTTGAGATTAGGATATGGGCAAATCCACGAAACTATGGACATCAAGGTAAAAAAAAAAGTCATTGTGCCATTTGTTTTTTTCTTTAATATGAGGTAAAAAAGAATGCATTTTTATAAAATTCTGTTAAAAAAGTTGGAAACACCTTTATTGTAAGTTTTACAGACAATATTCGGCAACGCTACTAAGTGCACATGTATTGTTGCTTAGAAGTGCTGAAAGATTATCTTGGTTTCTTTGTAGGAAACTTAACAGGTATATGCATATCCTTATTTTTCTTGAAAGTTTGTTCATATATGAAGAGATTAGACCAGTAAAGAAACTGTAAATTGCGGTAATTCTATTGTAAAATTTTTTTATAAATTAGGCTTAACATTACTGTAACGTCAGTCACAAAATTTCTTAAAAGTTTGTTTTGCTTAAACGAAATCAGTCCTAGGATTACAAGAAGCTGTATTCTCTTCATTTATGATGCCATCTTTCATATTTATCACTGAAATATTTCAAAATATTTGTCTTTATATATTTAAAATTTATTTTAAAAAAGTAACATCAGTCACATTTTCCTTTTATATTAGATACTTTAAACAGATTGCGAAAATGGTATTAACTGCTGCAGAAAGGCAAAAAAAAAAGGAGAGAAATTAAAAATTGAGGGAAAATATGAAGATTACAATAAAAAAAAACAAAACAGAAGCTAAAAAGAGCAGAAATAAGAAAAGAAATGACCTAGCCAAGTTGGCCAAGTCAGTTCAGGCTAAGGTTAAAAGAGAAATCATGGAAAAAATTAGCGAAAGAGTAGCAAAATGTAGAGCTTTAAAATTCAAAGCGTCAAATAGCAGCTGTGTTAGTCCTTCCCGTAATAATAAATCCTTAGGAAAAGCCGTTAGTCGTGCAAAGCGGTCTTTGCCTATATCTCCACGAAAGAAGACAGCTGTTATAAAAAAATTGTTTGAAAATGAATTTGGTCAAGTAGATAGAAGCATTTCTTCATGTATTACAGACACAGAAGAATCAAAACGCTTGTCAATGGAAACAATCAACTTAATGAGGCAATTTTACATCCAAGATGATATTAGCAGACAAGCTCCAGGCCGCAAAGATGTCATAATAATCAGAAAAAATGATGGGTCCAAAGATAAGGTGCAAAGAAGACATTTACAACACTCAATTAGAGAATCATACGCATTGTTTATAAAACAGCATCCACAAATTAAAATTGGAAAGAGCAAATTTGCTGAACTCAGACCGAAGTATATTCTATAGAGTAACAAATTGCCGCACAATATATGTCTATGCAAGTACCATGAAAACTTTATAATGGCTTTGGAAGCACTACACAATAAAATATCACACATACCAAAATATTCTGCAGACTTTCCATCACTGTTAATATGTAACACGGAATCAGAAGATTGTTGGGAAAATAAACGTTTTGAATGCAAGGATGGGAAAATATTCTTTGACTTGTATGGAGAATATGCTGAAGAATTTGCAGAAAGCGTGATAACTTGGTTTTCATGGCGAAAATGTAAGGATCGTTTGTGCAAAGTTCTAGAAGAGGGAGTGATCCAATTGAGTTACATTTGTCATCTAATCCCTGATTTCCTCAATCACTGCTATGTAAAACGTTTTCAGGCGGGGATTTATAAAGAGCAACATAAACTCGTCACTAGTGCCTTATATCCATCAAAAATGGCGATAATGCAAATTGATTTTGCAGAAAACTATAAATGTATTTCTCATTATGAGATTCAAAGTGCGCACTGGGCGCAAGCCCAAGTAAGTCTTTTCACAGCAGCACTATATCATTCTGGTACAATGCATCCGTATGTTATTGCCTCAGATGAATTATCTCACACTAAAGACACTGTGATACCTTTAACAACCAGAATATTAGAAGAGGTTCCTCAGGAAATAGAAGTTTTTCATATTTGGTCAGATGAACCATCTTCTCAATTTAAAAATAAGTTCATCGCAGCCCCAATACCCTTGCTACAAGATAAATATAATATGAAGATTGCGTGGAATTTTTTTGCCACTTCCCATGGAAAGGCCCAGTGGACGGCATTGGCGGTTCTGTAAAGCGCCACGTATGGGAAGCTGTAAAGAAGAGAAAGAATTTTGTTTATAATGCAAAAGAATTTGTAATTGCCGCTAATTCATGCAGAGTGAAGGTTGCCGAGATTTCACTAACTGATTTATAGCTGCGCTACAAAGAACTAGATCTGGAAAAGATTTTTTCGAATTCAAAATCAATAGCTGGAACTAAGCAGAAACACTTTTTTGAAGTGAAGGATGGAATCCTCGAAAGTTCTAAATTGTCGAAAACATTATTTGCACAGTCAAACCCACAACATGATCCAAAACTGGTGACCACGATTGGAGATTGGGTTCTTGTGGAACACGATGGACAATTACATCCAGACCCAAAACAAAAACTTTGAATATTTTGTGAGTGCAATGATTCGAACACAAGAAGACATTGGAAATGGCCAGAAAATAAGGATGAAATTTACTATTCGCAAGAAAAAGTAATGAGTAAACTTAGCACCCCAGAAGTAGTTAACGTACGAGGACACTTTTCATTTCATGAGATACACTAAAAATTAACGTGTAAAATCCAATGAACGTAACTATAATTGTTACTACTCTTTATTTCGTACGATTTAAATCTAACTTTAAACAAAAGATGTGCTAAGTGAGAAATTAAACAGAAATACTGTATCAGTATAGCATTGTTTTTTCAACGTAACATCAGTCACGAAATATTCGTAACATCAGTCACGACCTTTAAATATTTTCTGTACTAAGAAATTTTTAGTTTTTTTCAATCAAGCAAAGTATTTTCATAAAGTCTGAAATCTCTATTTTGATGGGAATTTTTTTTTTAGGTTTCACATTATTAGATTGAAGAGGATTTCAAATTATATATAAGTCAATTTTGGCAATGTCTCTTCTGTGTAACATCAGTCACACTTTTTCGATTCCCCCTAGATGAGCATAAAAAAATTCCTTCCATTTAAGAAGTTAAGAGGGTGTCATTACACTCGATCATGATATTTTAGATCCAATTCAGGTGGGGAAAAAAAAGTAATTTCAAGTCAGAACTGAATTTTAAAGTTAAAAATATCGTCAAACTGTAACGTCAGTCACCGTGGACAGACCCATATGCATAGCCTTCACAATGCTGCCAGGTTAGGTTTGCCCCAACTATTGAATCATTGTCGAAGTGTATCGAAATTTTCTAGCCGCTGCTAAAAAAAATTGTACTAAAGTTGTACTCCAGTCCCACAATAAAAGATATACACTTTTTTCTCAACCAAGTTTAAGTGCCCACAATTTAAATAGGTGTATGGTGTTAAATCTCTATGCAAAGAGCTTTACTATACATTTGTCGATGCATATCAGGTTTTCTACAACCATATAAAATACTGAATAATTTCTAAAACAACACTTTTGGCAATCAATCATGAAAATTTCTAGTGACGTGATTTAAAATGTTTGTTCGTCTTAGCCGGAGCTTATATTTTAGTGTACGTATTTATGCATGAAACTTTAAACGTAATTAAATAGCAAACCAAAAATAGTGATAAAATGTTCGTTTTAGCCGTGATTTCGTATTAACCGTAGTCGTATTGAGCGAGTTCAACTGTACATGCAACAGCTGCTGAAACTATAAAATGACAATACATAAAACATTAGGGAATTTTCAGGATTTTTTGCTTAAAGTTATCATACTTTAACATGCAATGTTCACATGCGCTCTCCTTCACCCTACGCATATATATCGATAAGAATTGTTCATATAGTTAAATTGGCATGCTAATAAGTTGGTTATTAAGAAGAATACAGACTAGTAAATTTGTTTCTCACAATTACCGAGTTTATGGTTCAAACTTTTAATGAATTATTGTTTTTAAGTTTGAAATGATCGTGCGAATTTTTCTCTAGTACAAAGCATTCTTACAACCTTTTCAGTCGTTGAAACTATTGACTAAATTTATTTTTTCTAAAAAAAATGGTTATGGGATTTTAACATTGTGTGTCTTTTGCGTTTTGTGCTTTGAATGAAATTATTTTGATGAATATCTTGTTAATCATATGAAACTTCGAGTGTAAAATCTGTACCTCAGGCCCAGAGCAACAGCAACGTAAATCACATAATTGCTACTTTATAGGAGAAAGGGGGAAAATTTTGTCTGGTGCACGCAAAAGATGGGAAGCGCAATTTTTCAACTGTGGTAAATAATCACAAAGGATTCTCTTTTTTTAGATTTATGTTCGCAATGCACTAATAAACGGAAAATCGCAATTTTGGGCTTGCACTAGTCTGGCTCTGATAGCTAACAGAGATAGTTGAATCGGTTATTTCAGAAAGGGCGTAAGTCCAATGGATTCCCGTAGGACTTACGCCCTTTCTGAAATAATCGATTCAGTTGTTAATAACGTTGAAAACAATTTTAAAACGTTTATGAAAAGAAGGGACCATATGAAGGATAAAATTTTCATACATTGAGAATAAACTTTGCTATTTACAATACAACAAAATATCAAGTAACTGACAAATTCCTCCTCATTATAATTTACTCTGTATGGCTCAAAGCAAATAAAAGTATTAAAAATAAAAAATAAATTTTTGACTTCCATTTTAATATCAGAATATAAAATGTACAGCAAAGTTAGATGTTTCCTTAAAACGAGAGGCATCGACAAAGGTAAAAGAAGGAAAATGAAAGTTCAACCGCTAGTCTCAATTTTGAGTTACAATAAATTAAAATAAATTGTGCTCGTTACATTTTATGTAAAGTAACATGAGAACTATTCGTTATTGCTCGTCTTCATTAAATTATCTCTGAAGACATTTTTATTTAAATGAAAACCTCAAGCAAAAGCAAAATCTTTTCTCCAAAACTTCAAAAAGATTCTCATTTTGCATACTTAAGGAGTTAAATTTGTTTTTCACTTAATGGTATTATTTTACTAACGAACCTAAAACAAATGAAGGCTTTTTCATTAGTTACGTTTTTCCATCTGTCGAATAACATGTCATTCATTAATTTCAATTGTTTTTCTTCAGAAGCAAATTCGGTTCTTCTTTGAAAAAGCAGCAAAATATAAACAACTCGTGTAATGAAGGTTAAATTTAAGGATGTTATAGGAAAAACGCAAGGACTCGTTTAGAAATATTTCTATTGATATTAACAACTGCACTTTTTTACTTAACGAATTTCGCATTTCAGGGAAAAACGGCTGTAGCAAAATATTGAATTTGGTTTTAGCTATGGTTTTAACAAACTTTACAAATAAGTAAATCACCTCTTTATACGTGAAATACACCGCCAGCTCAGTCATTTCCAGCCGAGGACTGCAGTTTCGTGCTTATTAGCACTCATCAGCCCGGCATAGGAAAGTGACTGAGCTGGAGATGGAAAACTTCTTAAGGATGCCAAGAATGCGAAACAAACTGGTAGCTAATATAGAATTAGCAGATCAGACGAGTGAACGAAGCAATGGTTCGGTTCAACTCGAAGATTGAATGCGAGGCAAGGAATATTCAGTCAATTACCGCCCATTAGCCAGGGCTAAAGCAGAAATACGTGAAATTCACCGCCAGCTCAGTCAATTCCAGCCGAGGACTGCAATTTCGTACTTATTAGCACTCATCAGCCCGGCATAGGAATGACGGAGATGGAGGTGGAAAACCTAATTAAGGAAGCAAAGAGTGCCAAACAAACTGCTCAGTCACTCCTATGCCGGGCTGACGAATGCTAATAAGCACGAAACTGCAGTCCTCGGCTGGAATTGACTGAGCTGGCGGTGTATTTCATGTATGATAGCTATGGTTCAAAAATTTAGTAATGGTTTTGAAAAAGAAGATGCTAATATGATTCAAAATGAAAAATCTTGGGGTTTTTTTTTTTTTTTTTTCGTTTTAATTTAAACATAAACTAACAAAACGTAACGTACATGGGGGTCTATAGAATCACATGCTGGGAGGTGAACCCGTCATGTAAATAAGAAATTAATTAGATTTTTTACTTATTTTTGCAAATTATTTATTGATTTAATCTTTTTTACTTTCTTCTATATCTAATACATAGAAGAAAGTATTGGATTCGTGCAAATTTTCGAATTTCGAATTTTGACGGATTCGAACGTTTTGAGATGTGCTGAGTCCATTTCGACTATTTTTGGAAAATGTCTGTGTGTGTGTGTGTGACCAGTTTTTTGTGGCCGCTCTATAGCAAAAACTGCCGCATGAAATCGAACGAAATTTGGTACACATATGTGCCCCTATGTGAACTTGTGCCCATTGGTTTTTGGGGCGAATTCCTCCAAGGGGGTGGAGCAATGGGAAGTTTTTTGAGTTACGCGTGCTTGCTATTCCGCAAGAAGTAACTGGCGGAATCAAACAACATTTGGTCCATATGTTGCCATTAACAGGAACGGGTGCTGATTCAATTTTGGTGTCAATAACTTAAACGGGGGTTGAGCTATTGAACGTTTTTTGTCGTCGATTGTGACTGCTGCATCTCAAGAAATAATGAACGGAATGAAAGAAAAATTTATCGGCAAGTAGCCCTTAGAGGGTATAAGAGCTGATTTTATTTTGGTGTCAACAGCTAAAAAGGGGGTAGCGCAATCGCCCGTTCTTTTTTTTCCATTGTGAGTGCCCTATCTCAAGAAGTAATGCTACGTTCTGGTTGAAATTTGGAACATATGTAAATCTATATGTAAACAGGCTTTGGTTCAATTTTGAAGCCAATCGCTCCAAGAGGTGTAGATTTTTTTTTTTTAAATAAAAATAGCTTTATTAATGCAACAATAAGAAAGATAAATCGTAATAGATTGTCGTCTGCGTATTTCTCGTGATTTTAATTGTATGGAAATGATCGGAAATATTATCTCAATGATTTAAAATTTTTAACTGTTGCCAACTTACATTTGTTAACACATAAAATATTTGTAATTAATTCAAGAAAGGCTTTTAAAATAACTTTCAATTTTCGCTCTTTGCTTTGCTTTTGCAATAATTCAGACATTGGGATGGTCGTCATGTTTCTGCATGTGTAATTTTGTTTTTGTTGGGAACATTGCTTCCTCGTCAAGCATGGGGATGGATCAGAAAAAAAAAGAAAAATATAGAAGAAAGTTCCGTGATGGCCACAACATACTAGTTTTTACCTAGTTTCTACTAAGTTTTTTGAATTTACTTTTAAATTCATTTAATTATTTATTTTTAAGCGAATTCATTCCGCCATGTATTTTAATCTTTATTAAAATTACTTAATTTGTGAGTTTTATTTCTTTAGCTACAACATTTTTGTAATTTTATTGTTTGAACTATGCTCAAACATAAATTTAATTCTACTCATTAAAAAAAAATAACACTGTGTGACAAAATTTTACTTTTTTTTTATAACATTGATTTAAATACCTGTTTTATGTCAATTTGAGCCTGCTAACCATAAATATGTCAACTAAATTCCTGTAACACGTACCATTTTAAAGTTATAACATATCTAAATTCCATAAATTGCCAAAAACTGAATTTTTTAAAATAAATCTAAACATGTTTAAGTACTTTGAATTTTAATTTTAATATAGTAATAACATACACTTATACATACATTGTGAGGAGAAATAGCACAGGTTTTAGGATTAAGGAGAAAAATAAGTCATCTTTACTAATAATAAAGCTGAAAGTTTGTCTGGATCTATGTCAGGATCTCTGTGACGCGCATAGCGCCCAGACTGTTCGGCCCATTTTCATGAAATTTGGCACAAAATTAGTTTATAGCATGAAAGTGTGCACCTCGAAGCGATTTTTCAAAAATTCGATTTTGTTCTTTTTCTATTTCAATTTTAAAAACTTTTCCCCGGGCAAACTTTTATAATGTGGGCAAGTAAATTACCAAATTATCATATCGCGGAACCGTAACATGGTCAAGCATAGCAAAGTGGCGTGAACATTGTAAATTGGCGAGAAATTCATGATCCATTATTTGGAAATATACAGGCGAATCAAATGACTTTTTAATTTTCTACTACGAGCAAAGCCGTGCGGGTACCACTAGTATGTTATAAAAGAAAATGCTGAAAAATTAACTTTAAACCTAGTGAATAGCAAAAATCTCTTGAATTAGTAATCAACAGTAATCTCTCGACATTTTTGCATCCCATTTTCACTGATCAAGTTCTTCTATACGTTTAATATCTTGATGAAAGTGCTCAAAATGTTACACTTACCGTTAAACCCGTTGAACTGAACATGGTTTTTTTAAAACAAATTCGAAAAATAAACAACAGAGAAAAGTTTCTACATGAGACAATTTGAAAGAAAAGTTCTCTTTGTGTCACGTTTAGTTCTAACAGAGTGCTCGTTTCGACATATTTCAGGAAGAGTAAATTCTGGTAGCGTAGCAACCTGAACCAACATTTTATTCTTCTATACCTTCTTCAATACTATGTCAAGATTTACACCCCAAAAGAATGCTGAGAAAATAAATATCGTCAGGATATACATTTTACATTACAGCTGCACTCGTTGTATTTTTGTACTTTTTTAACAAATACTCGTTTAGTCATGAAAATATCACTTGATCCTGCTTTGGTCGGACAATTTCATTTGCCGGAAAACTTTCCCTGTCATCTTAATAAAAATTTCATTTAAAAAAATTATAAATTTCTGAAGTAGGGAAATGTGGAGCAAAGTAAAACGGTAGAATATTTATCCTGTTTTTAGAGCCAACTATCTAGTAACATTTTAGCCATATAGTAATAACATGTAATTTATTCCAGTCAAGAAGAAGTTATCTCTGAAGATCAATCATATGATAGTACAAGTAATTTTCAAAAATTGATACCCGAATTGTAATATTTTATTGCAAGTAAAAACTATTTTTGTTATTATAAATAGATAAAGTTCTTGTTATTTACATTTTAAATATTGAGACTTCCTAATGTTCCACATTCATTTATTTAATATTCAGCTTATTTTAGTTTAAATCTTTGCCCAGCATGCATTTGACTAACTTTAACCAAGTGGAAGAGGCAAAATGAAATTGTATATTTCGTTTACTTGTCCAATCATTTATTAAACCACGTACTCATTCATTTATTGATTTATTTATTTAGATTCCTTCAGTTAATTATTCACTTATTTTTTTTCTTCGTTCACTATTTTATTCACCTGTTCATTTTTTCTCACATATTAATTAACTCATTAAATTTATTCGCTTATTGTTTCGCTATATATTTAATTATTTATTCATTAATTTATTTAGTAATTCATTTGGGCAAAATTATTTTTAATAATCAAATTGAAAGTATTTCATTAGAAAATACCATTTTTTTCACTTTTCCCAATGGAAAAAAAATTGAACATTTTCCACTTAGGGGTTTTAATGTACCAATTAACTGTCAAAAACAAAAATAATGTTTCACTTGTAATTTTTTTAATAAATTCATGTATTGTAATTTTGAAAGTAAATTTCTGACTTCTTGATTTTTTTTTCCCGTACTTCAGAGTCAGAAGGACGTAAATCCAAAAAATGCGATTTTCCGTTTATTAGTGCATTGTATGTAGAAATCTATTCCGCATCGAGCCATGTGAACGTAATTCTTTTTTTTGAAAATCCTTTTCAATTTTTTGCCAGGGTTAAAAGAACGCGTCCCTTATTATCCCTTTGCTCCACCTTCCCCTACATACAACTTTCAACACGCGTACATGGTACATTATTTCCAACTTTCAAGTATGTTTTGTATTTAATATGTGCCAAAAATAACGCTATGTTTAGGACAAAAATACAAGAAATGGCCGTTTCAAGTTTAATCACTATTTGAAAGTAAAAAGTCTGGTTAAATTCTTACTTTGTAGCATAATACTATAAATAAATCTAACACTAAAAGAAGAGATGTTAGGAAAATGTGATAATGTCATACGATTGCTTATATTTTCCGATTTATGTACCAAGTTGTAGTATTTAAAGCCGAATTAATTTCACGTAAATTTTCAGATTTTAATTTTATTTATCAATTAAGAGTTAATTTCCAATTCATATGGCACTTTTTAAACAAGTATTAATACATGAAAAGCGTCTGAATTAACTTACTTTAATTCTTCAGAAGTTTAATTGCACACAAATTTCATTCTGTCGTTGTTTTCTACCGTTCTATCTTCTACGTCATCTATTACAAACTGCATTTAAATTTTTCTACGATTCAAAAGCTTGCTTTATGCATTACGCAGAAGTAATGGGCACACATGAAAATTTAAATAAAATTGATTTTACAAATGCAGCACGGCTATTAAATCATTAAAACAGACTTCGACGCGTAGACATACTCCTATCTCTTGATGCAAATGGGGTCGTTTGCAAAATTTTAAAAGTATTTTTTTCTGAAAGAGCATGCTTAAAAACATAGGATCTGACCATTTTTTGAATAATTTGTTTAAGTGTAATATTTTTAAAAAATTACTGAAATCAGTGCGCTTTCATTGTTTACGCTTCTATCGTGTGACAATACAAATGATGAAATGCCATTCAGTGTTACCAATCACAGCGCAAAATATTTAATTCGCATCTTTACTCACGTGTATTGGCAACGATATGGTTGATAGCAAGCGTAGAGCGAAATATTTAATTCGCTTCTTGATTATCATAAAGTGGAAATTTGGTAGAAAGATGCGCCAAATTGCATCATTTGTGACATCATAAAGACCACACCTTGTTATCAAAATCGGACATTTAAAAAAATTAATTAAAAAATAACTGTTGGGAAAATGAAAGTATTTTCTGGATCGATGTTATTTTTTTTCACTCATTCTATCCATTTCAGTGACTAAAAGTAGTACTTTTGACTGAAGGAAACCACCCCATTCTATATAGAATTCCATTCCAAATTTTTTTTTGCTTTGATATCTTATTTAAAAGAGGAAGACGATAATTAATTCTTCTACGATGTTGCCACAAACGTTATTCCTTTTTTCATGTACATATATTATTATTTTATTTATTTATTTATTGCAAAAGGAATTCATAATTCCAATAAGCTATAGACGGGACTGCAGTTTGCGGCTAAATGGCGTCTCAAAGTGATAAAACACTTAAAAAACAAAGGCCGGCATACTTACGCAGACATGGCCTGTCTAATGATACATCTGAATTGATTGCGCAGACTTGAAATGTTTTACCTCTTTGACTATTTTTTTTAATTCTCCGCAAAGTGACGTATTCGAGCTCTTGAACTGCAAATAGATAGTCTGCGATAGCTCAAAATATTGTGAAAAAACTCAATATGCTCTATACTCTATATATTATGAAAAAACTCAAGGCTAAAATCTTCCGCTTGCAGCTCTACGCTATTGACCAAATCTGTTGTTTTTTAATAAATACCATTTCAAAAAAAAAAAAAAAAAATTTAATCTAGTCAGCTCTCAACAACTGAAAGTCCCGTGGGACCGGATAAAACCCTCGAGATATCAAAAATTTCTTTTTCAAGAATAGTTTTTATTTAACTTTTTAGGAAAAATGTATAACAGATAAACTGTAACGCTTATTGTTTAGATAAAATTAATTATTACTACTACAAAAAAATATCTTTACAGAGATACTTCGAAAAGGAAGTTATTTTTCACTGCTTAAATTTTTTATCGCATAGTAAAACGGCATGAAGTTTATGTGTCGTATGCCCAATTTCTCTTCTCTTGATTTCAGTTCGTATTGCTTTTAAAGATATAATTGAAATGATATTTTACAATGTTTTTGCACTTCAGCAAGATTTTAAATAGCCCTTTTAGTCCTAATTATTAGAAACTGTGACACCACCTTCTTATTACAAAACAAAACATTTTTAAATCCTTCATAAATTACCTACTCATAGACTATCGTCTCATCCTCCAAAGCAAGAATATTCTGCTTTCAATTCTTTTGTTTATCGTGCAATTAATATTTGTTCTTCGTCGGAACTTCTTGAAGTGGAACTTAATTATCTTAAAGCTGTGGCAATTGATAGAGACTATCCGCCAACTTTGATTGCTTCCATTTATAAAAACTTTCAAATAAATCCCAAACTAATGTTCTTAACCGAACCTTCATCAGAAAGAATTTGGTTGTTTTGCCATTCTTTCCATCTGTAAGCTATCAGGTTGCTAAGATTCTATAACGTTTCCAATTCCAGGTGGTGTTCTCTCCTATTAATAAACTTTCATTCTCTTCTCTTAAAGATCCTATTCACCCTCTTAATTGTTGTGGAACTTATAGAATTAATTGTAGTTGTAAACTTGCCTATATTGGACAGACTCGGCGTGCTTTAAATAATCGCTTGAAAGAGCATCAAAATTATGTGAAAAAATAGCAATTAAATAAGTCTAGTATTGCTCAACTTTGTTGGGATTCGAATCACTCTTTTGATTTTAACTCTTATTCAGATTATCCAAAAATGCCCCAATTCATCAGATCTTGACTTTTGGGAATCCTTTCATATTTTGAGGAACAGTTCTAACTTAGTTAACGATCTTAGTGCAGTTCCATATTTTTCCAACATTTGGCTCCCATATCTTTAATACTGTCCTTTCCCCATTCCCCCCTTTTTTCCCATTCATTTTTTTATCTATCTTCCTTTGTTTATTTTTACCTTTTTATCTTGTTGACATCCACCTCCCCCCAATTTTCCTCTATCTTTATTTTTCCTTTTTTCGAATATTTTTTGTTCCTGTTTATTTTATTTCATGGTTTTCCATTCAGCTTTTCCTTTCTTGCGGTTCACGGTTACAGACAATTTCTTTTATTTTTGTTTAAGCTTCGGCTCAATCTTTGTCCAATTGAATTCTTTCTGGGTTTCGTACCTAAGAGAAAGCTCTTGGCCTTTGCTTGCATTCCTATTGGTTCCTGATCGGTTTATAACTTTGTCATTGGTGTTTGGCTAATCCGCTGTTTTTATCTTTTAAGCTGCATGCTTATCTGCTCTTGGCTTTTGTCGGATGTCTTTTCATCCATAAGCTCATAATTTTTTGCATTGAAAAAGGCGTTCCCTGTAACGCCGAAACACGTGTCTGCTGTAATTGGCAAATTTGTGCTTTTTCTAACGTTGTTTGTCTTACTTTACATTGACACTTGATTATACACAACTATATGGAAAAACAATAAAAATAGTATGATTAATTGGTGGTAATTATTAAAACTGACGAAAAAATTTCAAAAGTATCGGATATGGTTTGCTCTATTTTTACTTCCTTTTACAAAAAATGAAGTATTGTATTCGCGAAAAAAAAATTGACTCAAAAATCGACCTTAATTTCCATTTTACTCACCCCCGAAAGAATATTGATTTGTTTTTTCGACTTGACCACACGTGGATAAGTGCCTAAGAACGTATAGACACGGGAAATATCCATAACGACGATTCCCGAGTTAATTACAACGAATTTTCTCGTGACGTCTGTGTGTATGTATGTGCGGAAGTGCGTATGTATGTCGCATAACTCAAGAACGGTAAGTCCTAGAAAGTAGAAATTTGGTACGTGAACTCCTAGTGGGGTTTAGTTGTGCACCTCCTCTTTTGGTTGCATTCGGGTATTTCTAAAGGGGTCTTTTGCCCCTTTTTTGGGGGAAATCATTGTTAATTTAGATGTAAACTTAAGTGGTGTGTTAGTTTGGCGGACACTTGGAGATATATCGCCAGTCTTTTGGTCGCCAAGGTTTGTCGACAACTTGGCGACAAATTTGGCGTTTTTTTTTTTTTTTTAATTTGGTTTCAATTTGGCCACTGTTGGTGATATTTAGAGAGTAAACTATTGAAACACATTAAAATTGCCAGTAATGGGGAAATGACATTAAATTTGAGTAAAAGGAAGTCATGTGATGCACACATCAGCTCGTTGTAAGAATTATCCCTATATTTGCTATAGGTAGATATATATTTTTAAAACAATACGCTTTCCTTTGTAAAGAAACAAAACAAAATTCACTCCTTCTGGTGCCTAATTTAAGAATTTCTCTTCTGTAGAATCTTTATTTTAACTTGTATAAAACATCAATTGCTTCAGACTACATTTTCTGCAATTTCCTCTATAAAGAAATCAATTTACACTTGGTTTTCTTTCATAAAATTACTCGACGCGTTACCCTCCGATCGAAGCTTAATCTTTCAAACTGCCCTGTCTTCGGACTAAAATTTCATCAGCGCCTTCTATTTGAAACTCAGTTTACCCACGGCTAACTTTTAGATTTTTCGTTTCACTAACGATTTATTTTACATGCAAACACTTTAATCCCTCAAATTTTTTTCCTTTTTATCTTACTTTTGTCACTCTTCCCTATTAAGAGTTCCCTATAAGTGTATTAGATCAAACAGCGACATTTTCAGTACTCTTTTTTTGAAAAATAAATTTGATTACTGGTTTTTTTTTTTTTTTTTTTTTGCAATCATATTTTTTTATATATAACTTGGGAACCCCTCTCAGAACTATATACAGTGCTGGCTAAATTATTAGTCTAAAGAGTTTTTTGTGGTTTTGTTTTGTTTTTTGTATATTATTTGTACTAAAATACTATTTATTTTACTGTTAAAGTACAGTACATACTGTACACTGATTATTACGTTATTTTAGCATAATTTAATGTTTGCAGGTTGCAGCACTGTCTGCTTTGTTTATGTTCTTTGTTTATCTACCTACCAGGAACATAACTTCAATCAGCTTAAACAGCTCACTAGTTCTTTTTATTAGTGTGTTCTTTTATATTTAAAGTTAGTTTTAGGTAATTAGTGAGTATGTGTTTGTGAGTATATATAGTAGTGAGTATTAACAATTTTTTACCTCCTTTTTTAAAAAGTTAAGAAATGGTGTAAACCTTGTGAAAAGTATGCCAAAAAGACTTAAAATGCTCATCAAGAACAAGGGAATGCATACTAAATATTAGATAATCATTTCACTGTTCGTTAATGTGTCTATAGTTATGTAATCAATAAAGACTTTGCTTTTAAAACACTCTTAGTCTAATAATTTGGCCAGCACTGTACTTTTCGCAAGTACTTAAAGATTTGCTACAGTTCCTTAAGAGTTTGATTATATTAGATTAACTTTGGGCTAAAAAATAACTTAATCATAATGACAGCATCGCATTTGTTACTTAATTATATCCTGTTATAAAAATATGGTTTTGTGTGAGCTGAAACAATAATACAGTGGTGACCAAACTACGACCCGTGGCTTGGTCCATGTGGACCGCTGTTCTGTTCAATGCTACGAATCGAAAACTATGTTGGAGAAAAAAAAAGGAAGATGAAAGCTTCGTATTGGTAAAACAAGCATTTTTTCCTTTTCCAAGTTTTGCCATGTTGTCGAAAAAAAATATCAAATTCGTTTAAATTTTATATATTTCCTGGCCCGCGATCATCTTAATAGGAAGTGCGGCCCTCTTATAAAAAAAAATTTAAAAAAAGGGTTGGGCACTATTGCTATAATACATGATAATAAAAAAAATAAATACATTTGATTTTAGTTTTGTCCGACGCAATATTCATACAGTCTGACCACTGATTAGATGAAGTGACAAACTTCCGGTTTACCTGCGGAAATGGACGCATTTATTCGTTTTCAGGGATGTCAGCATACATTTAAAGGCATATGTATGTTAGCCTTTAAATTAAGCAGAGTCACATTCAAGTGGGCGGGACATGCGCATCAAATTTTTGCTTTTCCCCCTCATTCAGAAGGACTTGTCTTAACTAGATGTTTGCCAGTTGGGTTGTTTCCTTCAGTCAAAAGTAGTACTTTTTGTCACTGAAATTGATAGAATAAGCAAAAAAAAAATAACATGGACCCAGAAAATACTTTTATTTTCCCAACGGTTATTTTTTAATTAATATTTTTAAATGTCCGATCTTTCAAACAAGGCGTGGTCTTGATGTCACAAATGATGCTTTTTGGCGCATCTTTCTATCGCGTTTCCACGTTATGATAATCAAGAAGCGAATTAAAATTGCGCTCTACGCTTGCTATCAACCATATCGTTGCCAATACACGTGAGTCAAGATGCGAATTAAATATTTTGCACTGTAAACGGCACACACTGTGCTCTTATTTGATTTGCTGTATATTTTATGTTTAATTCTACATTGTTCTGATTTTGTCGTGTGTCACAGTCCTGAACTCTGTGTTGATGTTAATTAATGTGTTTGGAACCTGTTCGTATTGGTTTTGGCATGGGATGGTTACAAGTTAAAAGCTTCGTGGATACTTCTCCTCCTTTATTTAGAATCAGTAAGTAAAAGAAAGAGACCCGTTAGAACAAAGTTTTTTTGTGAACATTTGGGCAAACTGTCTCTAAAACTTCGCTGAATATTTGAAAGAAATTTGACTCAGTTATTCCCAGCAGATGAAATGAACCTGGTGAATTTTATTTCATACTAGCTGTACCCGACGCGCGTTGCTACGCCAACAAAAAAAAATACATCATTATACTGATTTTCATGACAATCGGTTGAACGGGGCAGAAGTTGCTACTCTGCAGTGCCACCTGGTGGCGAGTGGTTTCAATGAGCATATTATGCACCTTCTCCGTGGAAAAATACATATATATAGCAATTTTCATAATAATCGGTCCAGGTATCAAGTGAAGCCGTGACTATACTCAAATTTTGTACTCACGCAGTTTGCAAGATCAATCAATCGCTAAAAATATCAAATAGAAAAAGTTTTAAATCCCCCCGTTGCATGAAAAGCCATAAAACAATAAAGAAAGAATTTATTTGTTCAAACTCAAGAAAAATGGCAACAGCTAACTTCTTATCAATAAGATCTTTCACGCGAATTAATTTCTGCAGCCGATAATTTTATTCGTATTTATCCAATGGATTGTGACTTAAATTGGAATAAAAAAGGAACTATCGATCGAATATTTTTCGAACTGGTCTATAAACATTCCCAGTACCAAAAATAACAAACGGTGAAAGTTTCAGCCAAATCTGCCGGGTAGTTTTTGAGTTCATGGATGACATACAGACAAACATTCATTTTTATAAATATAGATATATAGGGAAGTGAAATACAGTTCAAAAAATTTATTTCAACATTTTCAAAATGTTTTAACAACGTAATGAGAAACAAATTTCTCTGTATACATAACATTCAAACAGAGTAGTAAACAATACTTCCCCTGAAACAAAACATTTCCTTTTTTGTCCCATCATTAGAATTTCACTTCAACAGTAATACTGCTTGTTTGCTTCTTTTCAATAATAAAATTTTGTTTTTCCTTCCTTCTTTTTCTCAGCTCTCTTTACTAAACCAAGCCAGTTTTCTCCTTACTAAGAAATTTCATTTAATAAAAATGTCTCTACCATTCTTTCCTTCGCAATTTATGTTTTCTTAAAAGATTTCAATTACTTTTATCCATTTTCAAAGAAAAATTAAACAGAAAGGTGCATCTCTCTTTCGTTAAAATTTAAATAAATTCATTTCTTCAGATGAAGAAACTAACTTTTTTTTTAACAGAATAGAAAGAGAAATAATGCTTTTTGAATTAGTTAAACTATAAATACTGAGCTTAACACGAAAGGATTTATCTCAGAATACAGAAGCAACGAAGTAATGCATAAAATAATTTTTAAAATAGCAATTAAGTTTTATTTTTTAATATAATTTTTCCAAGATAAACACCTAGTTTGTTGTTAGCTAGGTTCGTTTTGTTTGACCTCCAGCTAAGATGACTGAGAACGTATGCCAAGTTTTACTTCAATTCTGTTTCAATAAATCCATTTTTCTTTATTGAGATCATGATTGATCGTGGCATTAAGTTGAGATACAGTGGACTTGCTCTATCTGAATACCCCCTAATGTGAACACCCCGATATTCTCAAGACATTTTGATGGTCCCGGCTTAACTTAACATGGACTGACCTCTCTGTACGCTGAACACCCATTACATTATGAATGCTATTCTTAACTTCGTTCACTCATTACTTCTCTATACAGGGTGTTCCGTTTTAACCTGCAAGACCTCTAATTTCGCAACCGTTAGTCCTAGATGTATACTTCCAATTGCAAAAATATTCAAAATCAGATGCAGAGTTAAGGTATTGAAAGTTTAAAGCGAAAATAGGAGGGAGTCAAAAAATACAAAATTTAACTTTTTATACGGGACCTAGATCCCCTAACTTATAGCTAGGGAAATAGCCTCCATTGAGAAATATTACTTACAAAAAAAACTTGGCACGTGTATGGCCAAAACTCAGGGACATATTCCACTTTAAAGTTTTAAGGGACCATACAAAAGATGAGATTAGAACTTATCGCCCTAAGTTATCTCAAAGTAAAAAAAACTTAACAATTTATATTGTTCATTTCTATTCCAAAATGAATGCAAATGTCATGCCATGATACGCAAAAGCACACTACAAAACCTCGAACAATTTGAAAAACCACACTATATGCACACATATGATTTCGTACCCTTGTTAACTGCTATATTTTCCCCCAAAAGGTGTTACTGAAAGCGAGTGTAAAATGGTGTAAGTCACAAAACGCTGCGTTTCATAGCTCGATGAGTATTGATCGTATTGGCAAAATTTTTCTATTGGAATAATTTTTCAATGGAAAAAATTTCCCTAAATATAAGTAAGGGGACCTGGGGCCCGTATAAAAAGTTAGATTTTGTATTTTTTGACTCTATTTTTGCTTTATACTTTCAATATCTTAACTCGGCATCTGATTTCGAACATTTTCGCAATTCGAAGTATGCATCTAGAACTAACGGTTGCGAAAATAGAGGTTTTGCGGGTTAAATTGAAACACCTTGTACACTGAACATGTTCACAATTAGTGCTCGGGAATTCAATTGAATCAAATTAGAAAACCTGAAATGCCTTCATAATTTTATCACAGTGATTGAAGAGTGTTAAGAAGAAGACAGGTATAACTGTACCGATAACTGTGTACTTTATTGGTGAATGCTAGGCAAAACTTTTTTAATTAAAAAGGAAGAAATGCAAGTGTTGAGGTCCTACTGAGTTTTATTAGACACTAGTGGCACCCGCACGGCTTTGCCCGTAGTAGAAAATTAAAAGGTCATTTGTTTCGCCTGTATATTAACAAATAATGGATGATGAATTTCTCGCCAATTGGCTATGTTAAATGGCTCGCCCATGTTACGGTTCCACGTTATGATGATTTCGTAACTTACTATTCCACATTTGCTCGGGAAAAATTTCTTAAAATTGGTATAGAGAAAGAACAAAATCGAACTTTTGAAAAATCGCTTCGAGGTGCACACCCCCATGTTACAAACTAACTTTGTGCCAAATTTCATGAAAATCGGCCGAACGGTCTAGGCGCTATGCGCGTCACAGAGATCCTGACAAAGATCCGGACAGAGATCCTGACAGACAGAGGGACTTCCTGCTTTATTATTAGTAAAGAAGATTGCAATAGCCACCAATCTAAAACTCAGCACCTTTATCTCACTTGGCAAAGAACTGAACATAGCCCATTAACGAAATAGAATACTTATACATGCATTTTCTGTCTCCCTCTATAATAAACGCCCCCATACTCAAACTGTTTTTATCTGTATATACTTATACGATAATTTAGGGAAGAAAACGAAAATTTAGTAGTGCACCAAAGTAGTGCATTTTTCTTTTATTCAAAAGAAAAATAATTCCTGTGGAAAAATTACTTGGGTAGAGCGTATAACGTTTTTTGTCTCTCCTGTAAAATTCTAAAATGATCTCGAAAACTCATTTATGCAGATACTGCCATTTACCAGCCCACCGCAGACTGAGCTTGTTTTCATACTAAATATAAATCCTGAGCTAAAAGGGAATTTGTTTCGAACAAACTTCGTTGGGAAAAGCCCTTGACAAAGATGTGGAAATTTTTTTATTATTGTTTACCTGTTTTTTTTTTTTTTTCTTCTTTTTTAACGATACCTTTTCAACAATTCAAAACTTTTTATCATTAACGCCCCCATGTGGAAGAAATTCAAGCAATAGTATCTAAAAAAGGAACTAGTCATACATTTTTTTTTCACCGAAAAAATTAAAAGAATTGCATAGACTCGGGATATGTTCTTAATCTTCGGTTTCTAGAAAAACAAAAATGTTCGCAATAAAAATTGAATTTTGGCATAAATTTGCAATTGGTATGTAAATTCTTGATTTTTCCAGATAATCTTTCTTTTTTTTTGGAAGACATTAAAAACTAAAATCAAAAATTATTTGAAATGTATATCTTTTATGTTTTGCTTTGATTTTTACATAAGTAAAACATTAACTTAATCTTCAGAAAAAAAATATATGACATTATGTTATTGAAGTTAAGTTTCTGTAAAGTATTTTAAACAAATTTTAATTCTCCCGTAATCAAAAAATGCCAAATTATTAAGTGAAATAATATCGAAGAAAACATCAATGATATACGTTTTAATGAAGATATGTACAGTTTTAATAGTTAAAACAATTTATTTACAAAGTACTTTCAAAAGTAAGTAACATTTACTCACAATCACAAATGAATACACTTAAAGTTATGTAAAGCAACGTAAATCTGATTCTTCATTCAAGTGGTATAAACTCAAGCAATTTATTTTTTGAGA
This sequence comes from Uloborus diversus, assembly GCF_026930045.1. Lineage (NCBI taxonomy): Eukaryota > Metazoa > Arthropoda > Arachnida > Araneae > Uloboridae > Uloborus > Uloborus diversus. The sequence continues at coordinate 111,932,225 of NC_072736.1, forward strand.
TGGATTAATTTTATATTAGTTATGGAGATAGGAAGACCTTAAAAATGTATTTAACAATTTACTTATAATCTTTTTAGAAACTTGCGTCAAACAGTTGTCCTTACACCTGGGGCTCCCCGAACTAAAATGGGGGGGGGGGTCTCACTTTGCCGAATAAAGCTCCAAGTTTTACCAAATGTTAAAATATGTACAATGTACATCTAACTAAAAAAGGGAATTTTTTAAAGTTGCAACTATATCACCAAATTTTCCAAATTGTTAGACGACATTTGCTGAAGAAGGAATTTTTTGGGAGGTCAGAGTGACCTCCTGTAACCTCCCATCGGGGAAGCCCCCCGCTCAAAGTTCTCTCGCAATAATATTTGTCTCTTTTAAGCAAATCAATGAGGAAATTCAAACAAAAATTCCGAAAAAAAAAACAAATTAGTGACTATGAGTTCTGCTAACAGCATCAGTCGGGAAGTTCTCTTTTTCTTGCTATGCTTACAGTTTATAAAGTCTGACCACGGTTTATAAATTCTGACCACGAAAAGTTGACCCTTGACTCCACCTTGTTTCAGAATTGTCCATTTTCGTGAAGGGGCGATATGGAGAGGAAAGTTGGAACGGATTTTGCAAATGCGTCATTATTTCTAGAGCTCTACTACGTCATCTTTTAATTTAAGAAATTAGCCAAAGAGGTAAAACATTTTAACCGGTCAAGGCAGATGTCTAGATGACATCCTATGTCAGTGGGTGTGTCTTGGTTTTACTTCTTTCAGCAGCCATGGGTCAGAGATAACAACGCCTCCTAATTAATTTCAATTGTAAATTGGCGAGATAGGGTTGCAATAAGGAATGCAAAGCTTGTCATTTTTTACTTTTTTGCCAATTCAATGCAGTTATTTGCTGCAACTGAAAATATGCTAAAAGGATTTTTTTTCCCATTTCGCCAAATGTTGCTAAACTCCAATATATGGCACGCGTTCTTTCTTCCTTCTCCACCTATTTTAAGGAATGGACTCGTTTTCTCAAATGATTGAGGGTCATTTGTTCCTGGTCGAACTATAGCTTCAAGAAAAAATAAGATGGTGGAAACATTTTCAATAACCCATTATTATGAACAAAAGATTATATTGTGAAGATTTATTTTAAACATGAACCATAAAATAAATGAACATTGCACACTCAAAGTTCTCAACACAGAAACGCATAAATCTCACTTTTTTGTAGATAGGGTAGACAGACCGGTAAAGGAACAGTACCAGTGAATGAACAGTTCGTAATCTGATTTAAAAAAGTTAAGTTTCAAAGTTTTTATCTTTGATAAACTGGCAACAGTAACTTAATTCTGCACAATTCCAAAAAGCAAACGACCAGAAAATGTTATGATTGTCCACTGGTTGGGGGGGGGGTGTCATGCACTGGGTTGGAGCACCCCCATGAAACCTGAAGCAGATTTATAAAATTAATCTTTATTTTATTTCATTATTGGATATGTTCGAACAAAGTAACCGGTTAACCAGTGACTAACCAGGTGTGTTCTAATAGAGCTACCAATTGATAAAAACGAATGAACTTATGAAACTATGAACACTCACAGTGACGTCATCAAATCAACCAACTAGTGCAACTAGTTACTCTGTTCGAGCATCCACTGTTGTTAGCTACATATTGCTCAATCCATTTGCACAGATGTGACGTTTTTACGCATACATTTGCACTTTCTTTCCGGAATTTTGGACTGGCTTTTAATTGTGATATATTCGAATTATAAAGAACAATTAAGTTTCATTAAATGAAGTACCAACCTTTTAAAAAGTTTTATTGTATTTAGAAAATAATAATTTATTCGTGTTTCGGGCCTGATCGTGCGGTCACTCTCGCAACACTTACAAATCAGTATTTTTCAAGTGCCATTTTTTTTTAAATTGAGACTTCATGTTATTATGCATAATGGTTCCTTACATTCCAATGTATCACAATTAAAAGTCAAAGATTCGGGAATAAATTGCAAATACATGCGTAAAAATGTCACATCCATGCAAATAGATAGAGCAACACATCAATAAAAAATGTTTTTTAATGTCTCGTACCAAATAATTCAGTTTTAATGGTAATATAAACTTCTGAAAATGAAATTGTGCTTAAGAGTTCATTTACTGGTTAGATCACCCTATTACTTCTGACAAGAAATTTTACTAGTAACTGTCATCCTAAAGTAGCTCCATGATACAACTACGATAATATCGTGTGTTTTGTTCTATGTCAGTTATGAAGAATAACAAAATGTATGGCAACACTGGTAGTTTCTTGCACACTCAAAAATATTTACAAAAGATCTTACTGTGATATGAATATATCTTCAGGCTTTTAATTCTAGCCAATAACTTGCAATATCCCTTAATACTTATCATAGTTCCTATGTTGTACAATATTTATCAGAGGTAAAATTTCCAATAAATGAGATGTATATTCATTGTTGAACATCAAAAATATGCTTTCATCTGCCATTTAACATGTTTCATTTCCAATCAATATCCCTCAATATTCCTCAATATTCGTTAAAGTCCCAACGTACCTCAATATTTATCAGAGATGAAATTTCCAATAAATAAGATCAATATACATTGTTGAGCATCAGAAATATACTTTCATCTTCCATTCAACAACTTTCATTAATTTTAAAAGGTAACTAAATAGAGAGTCACAAATCACGTGTTATTGCACTGCCGATTAGGTTCAACGACATGAACGTAAAACTGAGAACACTGACTTAAAGTTTCTTCGTCGGATTCATATTCACGTTGAGCAGCAATATGTGGATATGGCACAGTCCTGTGCTTCAGGTATGCCTGTTCATGCTGCTGCTCAAGAGCACCGTACTGTTCTACATAAAAATGGTTGCTGCGCTTGAGTACTACGGCGGCGATGATACCTATTATCACAAGACTGATGATTCCCAGGACAAGAACGGAGATATAGACTGGACTGATGATGTGAGGGTATGATGAAGGTGATGATCTGGATTGGAAAAGATTGTGGAACGATAGCGATGGTCTGTCACTTGATGAAATCAAATTCGATGAAATGTTTGGATGGCTGTGGATGTCCCTGTGGTGACTGATACTTGGACTTTCAGTAGTATCTAAAATTAAAAATTCAATGGAAGATATGAATATCAGTTGAACATTTTAAAGCAATATAAACTATGGTGAATGTTAGTTAATTTGCATACGTTTTAATGGCATAATACATACAAGATATATTAAATGGAAAAAACTTTTTAATGGGTGATAGAAAATGAAAAAAAAATGTATCTTGATTCAATGATAAAATGTTTTGCAAATTTTATTTTAACTGTTTTAATAGTAATTAAAACACAAATAGTAAGTCTAATCACGATTAGATTGCAGAAGAAAACAAAATATTTAATTAAAAAATCCCAAGGCGATTGATTTAAATGATTTTTTTTAGTTTTACTTACATTATTTATCAAAATTGAATTAAGTCAAAAATTTGAAATATACTTTTGAATAATAGCTTGTAGTCAAATTAAGCAAATAAGGAAACAAATGAAATTATGATCATGAACAGAGACTGCCGAAAATTGCGAAAACTTTAGAACGAGGGGAACAATTTGGCACCAGACAAATTATTTCTGTTTTTATAAGAAAATTCAGTGGCTTCTAAAAGATTCTTGTTTTGAATGAGCTGATCTCGATGATATTTTTTTAAGTCGCCTAAGCGACTCGCCACCAGCGATTCTTCGGACTTTGATCATGCTTATTATAGAAAAACCTATTTTATACATTTCACTTTCGCATGCACTCGCATTAATAACCTCGAGATTCTGTCTTCATCATTTTAACACAAATATCGCGCGATCAAAGAAAAACATGAATGTAAAAATAACATTAGCATATGTTTTCATCAGAAATTTAAAATTGTTTACATTTTATACTTACAAAATGCTGATCACATGAAAACATTAATGAATGTTATGTGTTAATGGTGTTCAGTATCTCAGTTAAAGGCTGTTTTGCGTACAAATTAATTCAAAAAAACAATATCCATTACTGTGCATATTAATGGTGTGTGCTAATTTTCGAATTATGTATTTCAAGTTTTTTAAGCATTATTATCTGCATTTCCTCAACAGCCCAAACTTCATGAATTAAAACTACGTCCTAACTGTAACTACGTCCTAACATAAAACTGACTATCCAATTTTTCAAACATATTTTTCTGCATTTCCAAAACAGTCTAAACTTCATGAAGTAAAACTACGTTCTAATGAATATCCATTTTTTAAAAAAAAAATGTTATTATCTGTATTTCCACAACAGTCTAAACTTCCTGATTTAAAACTATGTTCTCCGAGTAAAGGAATGTTTCCCCCAGGAGGATTTCGCAAGGGTTACAGTTCTGCGCATTTATGACTGAACTGCCAGTTTTACTGCTTTCTTTATGTTCCGAAATTCCCTTAAATCTAATGAATTCGTACCGTGTCACAACATCACGTATTGATGAAGATGCCTTTTATTAAACGTACTCGTAAAATTCCAGTCAAAATGTAGTCCTTTAACGACATGTTATAAGACCTTGCAAAGCTTGTTCCGTGAGGAAAGCCAATTGGTAAATATCTCAAGCATTTTCTGCTTACACACTAGTACCTTGCTATATTTTTCATCGTTACGGAATAATAAATTATGACTACCGTGTTTTCGAAGTTAGTTACAACGTGTGTTAACTTAATACTGAGAAAAAGCTTCTAGCTCTACAATTGCTTTTTTAGAATTGTATATATCAGAATGTTAAGATCGTGATTAAGGCTATTAATGCTAGTTTTTGGATGAAACTGATATAAATAAGGAGATATCAGGGGAAAAGGGGGGGGAGATGGCTTTTATCGATGTTATCACGCGAAAGTATACTTGTAAAAATTACAAAATTATGTTTTATTAAGGAAGTCTAAACAGTAAAATGAATTATTTGAGTAGCAGTTACGAGAAGGTTTTAAAGTTAAGAGTTTAACAACTGCCGTAGACCAAATTCATTCGTATTATTAAAATGTAATTAACGAAGAAGTTATAGCTTAGTCTTTTGCTCTCTGTCATAGTGATTTGTCATGTCACAATTAACTTATTGAACAGTATCTAAACTCTACAAGCTTAGTTTACTACTACTTCTGGGAGCAAAAGAATTTGCTGTACCTTCTCCGTTATATATCTTTTAATGACACAGATTTCTTTGATTTCTTGTACAGTCGAACTCGCAAGGGACCGCGATATTTGCTCGTTATAGCAAAGTGCTCGTAAAAAACGAGTTCGTAAAAAATCATAAAAATTCATCATAGTGGCTTTTCATTCTTCTTTTTAATCACTGTACAGTACCAAATAAGTTGGTTACTTTGGCTTGAACTGTCTGAATGTCAATTTCTTACGTCATTATTTTTGAAGAATACACATATACACACATATATAATTTTTAAATATTTCTTTACTCCATAAATCAAAAAAGTGCTATCATCCCTTGTTCTCGGGATTAATGATATATCATTACATTTTGTTGACTTTGGAATGTTGCAGAAAATTTGCCGTAAAAAGATAAGCTGAGCTGGAAGTCAATAGAAATTTTACAAATCACAAAAATATTTCTCGCTTTAAGCCGGGTTTGCTCGTTAAAAGCAAGTTATGCTTCCATAGACTTAACATTGTATGAGCCAAGTATTTCTGATTTCCTCGCTAAATCAGGGATCGTTACAAACTAGTTCGACTGTAGTTGTTTAAACCTTCAGCAAAAATGCAAAGTTCTGAATGAACCAACTTTGTTCCTTTTTAGCCTACTTTCCCAGTAAAAGTCAGAAAAAGAAGAAAAAAGCATGAAAGAAGGCTTAATGCATCTTAAAAATATCGTGAAAAACAAAAAAAAAGTCAAAAATAAATAAAATAATTAAATAAATATTGAAAAATTAAAAATTGGAAAGTAGGGTATTGAGATGGGGAAAAATGTCTGTCGGTCTGTCTGTCTGTCGGTCGGTCTGTCTGTCCCCCCCCCCTAATAACTTTTGAATGAATAGTCCGATTCGAACAAACTTTTTTTTGTTCGAAAGATCTCGGCGAGGACACCTCATTCCCATATTTCACTTTTTGATTTGAACTATTTTTTGTTCAATTTTGAACAGTTCAAATCCCTTAACATTAGCGCCTACGGGGAAACTGAAAGTCAATGTAGATTCCGTACTTGAAGGCGGATTTACTTCAAACAAACTTTGTTGGAAATAGCTCTTGACGACCTACTCCCGACTCCGACTCCGAGAATTTAGGGGGACCTGACACCGACTCTGACTCCTGTTCCCGACAATTAATCTCACTCCGACTCCCCGACTTTGACTCTGACTTCGTAGCTTTGGCAAACATTTATACACGGAGGACAAATGACTGACTCCGATTCTTGGATATTCGACTCCGACTCTTTTATCTCAAAATGAGATTGACTCCGACTCCGACTCCGCTGCTGTGGTTTTAACTGTGAAATAATTATTGTTGATATGATTTGTTTTAATTTTCACGCTAAAGTTTTAATTTAGGTATTTAGTTTTCGGTGAATAAACTCGAAAAATATGCGCAGACGATTTTTTTTTTTTTTTTTTTTTTTTTTTTTTTTTTTGACAATGAAAATTATTTCTTTAAGTTGACATTTTATTGTTTTTTTTTTATTTTGGTAAGTGAATTAATTCGTTTAAAAAATTATTTTCGGCAACGGGGTAAAAGAAACGATTTTTTTTATATGATGTATTTATTTTAATGAACTTATTATTATTTTTTCGTTTTGAAAGCTGTTAAAAAAATTTTTTAATGGAAAGAAGTGTATTAGCTGCTTTGTTTAAAAGGTGCTGCTATTTTATTTGTTCGTTTTTTTTTTTTTTTTTTTTTTTTTTGAAGAAAAGTAAGGAATATTTTATTCCTAGAAATCAGCTTAAAATATTTAAAAAAATATGTTTGAAAAAAATTTGCGATTTTAGCTATTTTTGAGAATATTGATCAGGTACTAGAAAGTAGTATGGGTATACGGGAAAGTAGGCTCGTCTAGTTCTAGACGGAACTTCTTGTTGAAGGATAACAGGAAGTTCTACAAAGTTTTCTGTTCACTGTCATAGCAATCATAGTTCGCTGTCATAGTAAGTCCGTAGTATTTACGTATTGCATACTACGGACTAGCAAGGGCACCCATATACAAAATTGCAAGGGGGGGCTCAGATATTTTAACCATGGTATAGCAGGATATCTTCCCCATGGAAACCGATTTCAGGACAGATTAGAGTCATTAAAAATTGACATTTTAAATAACTTATTCATTAATGGCTGGAGAAGAAATGTTTTTACATTTTTGCAATGAAGAAGTACTAAAAGCAAGGAAGTTCAACTTTCTAAAGGGGGGCTCAAGCCCCCCTTGTCACCCTACATGGGCGCAGTTGCGGACTAGTAGTAAAACTATTGACCTAACAGTGTCGGTAAACCTTTGTAAACTACGGACTTAGCTTACTATATGACAGAAAACAGCAAACTTGGAAACACTTCTGTTACGTTTTAGAAACAAAAATGGAAGTAGAATGCTTCATCCACTTGGATGGTGACTGCTGCAAAAGTTAACAATTCATTTTCTTTTCGTTTTTAAATACAAAAAGGAGAAAAAAATTATTTTTCATACTCACCAGTATCTGGATGCAATTCTGTCTCCAACGAATCATTCTTGGTAGCATCTTTCGATAACCAAGGAGGTGCTGTGGGCACAGCATCCCTGTTGCACAAGTTGTTGCTGCAGCACAACAGTACTGGCCAAGCACCGGTGGGTATGGCTGGCTTCCGGTTTTCGCAAAGCAGTGGAGTTTTGCTGGAGATGCAGCCTCTAACAACAGGATGATTGCCGTCTTTTCGATCCAGATATTGAGTGAAACACATGCCTGTAGTGTTGCAATGCTGTTCCCGAATTTCCAGGCAGTGAATCGTGCTGCAGACGCATGTTATGCTCGTTCCTGTAACAGAATGTTCTAATTAAATTAAGTCGCTAACAAAGGCGAAAATGAGGTGTTTAATTCTCTGATAAATACATTTAAGCGGAACATATTGTTGTCCTGAAATGGAAAAAGAACAGAATTACAGTAGATCCTCCATTAAGGGACACCTCCGAATAAGGGACACCTCTATTTAAGGGACATTTTTTCTGGTCCCAGTCCCTTTGAATAGGGACTTCCATGTATTTGCCTCTAAATAAGGGACACTCTGTTTAAGGGACAGTTGCAAAGCCAAAATAATGTAAAAGCGCATAAGAAATAGTGAATTTTTCTGGAATTCAAGTTTCACTTTTCCTCTAAATATTAATTGAGGTAAGTTTGACATAAACATATGTGAAGGAAACAAGTAATGTATTGTAAAAAAAAAAAAATGCGGAAATTAACATGCATGATTTACCCTCTCAAAAACTTATTCAAGTAGGTTCAACCGACGGAGAGTGCACAGCAACTAATTAGCTTTATATACTATAAAACGTAAAATTTGAACATTAATTGTAATTCACATAGTATTACATTGTAAATTACATAACATAAAGCAAATATATGTAACGAATTACACTTCAAAATTATTTCTGTATGTTACAAAACTTTGTCATTACAAATTTTTTAAATTAAAGTTTAATTAATAAAATAATATAAACTTAGAAATTTGAATAATTATGACTTTTATTTAGCATATATAAAACATTTTCAGTATTTAATTATAAGTCAATGTTTATTGTGATATTATACTACTAAGTACACAGCATGCATCAAATCATCCACCTCCGAATAAGGGACACCTCTATTTAAGGGACAAAATTTCTGGTCCCCATAGTGTCCCTTATTGAGAGGTTCTACTGTAGTAGGGTAATATGGGCAAAGTCAAATAGTGAAATATTTACTCTCCTTTTAGCGCCACCTATCTGGTAATATTTCAACTATGTAGTACCACGTGTTGTTTATTCCAGTCAGGGAAAAAAATGTAGCAAAAGATTAAAGCATTTGATAATATAGACAATTTTTTAAAAAATGATGCTCATATTGTTGTATTTTGTTGTAAAGTCAAGAATTATTTTTGTTACTAGTACAAAATGATAAAAATCGTGTTATTAACAATTGAAATACTAATTGAGACCTCCTGCTATTCGGTGCAGTACTAATTTAGTTAATATTAAGCTTATTTGTATTTTAAATAATTTTTACAATTAGCGAAGTACTTGCGGGGGGCAAAGTGAAATAGTTTATTTCGTTTACTCACTCAATCATTTACTAAATCATTTACATTTTCCTTTATTAATTCATTTATTTTCCTTCATTTAGTAATTCAGTTATTTGTTTATTTTCTTATTCATTCATTCTATTTCCCGCTCATTTTTTTTCCCCATAGACTACTTTTTTTTTCATATAATTATTCGTTTAATGTTTCAGTATCTTTTAATTTATTCATTCAACCTTTTGTTTACTAATTAATTTGGTCCAAAATGTTTTTTTAGATTTTATTTTAAAAAAAATATTTTAGTTTTCAATTTTCCGCATTAAAAAAAAATTGAAAATTTTCCACTTTTTTTTTTTTTTTTTTTTTTTGAGGAGAAAATTTACTACCAAAAATTTAAAAATACTGTTTCAATGCAACTTTCTTTTAAAATACAATGTTTTTTTTCTGTATATACTGTAATTTGTGAAACAGATTTCCAATTTGTTTATTTTGTAAAAGCTTAATCATCTTAACTACTTCACTTTGCCATTAGGCTGTGGGACGAAGGCATAAAAGATGCTTAAAAACATGGTTTCGTTTGCCAACTTCGGGGACTACAAAAAGTGATATTTTTCTGAATCCTTAGTGTCTACAGATGAAAAAAACTCAATGTTCACAAAAAAATAGTGTCTCAATTTTTTTTACAGATCATTAGAGATAAATGAAAAGGTGTGAAACTGACAAGCAAGAGGCAGACAAATTTTAAATATATAAAAAATATTGTACATGTACACTTTAAAATATTATGCATGTACGTTAAAAACATTATGCATGTTCATCAAACAATAGTTTTTTTCAAGAAGCAAGCTTCATTCTGAAGTATCATCGTCAGAATCACTGAATTCATCTATCCTGTTTCTGCGTACAGAGTTATTTTCCTCCTGAGAGTTTATACAGCTACAGTCACTAGAGGAAAGTTATGTGCACGAAAAATTTTACTTCTTGCATGTACTACATCTCTTCGAAGAACACCGAGTTTTCGGGCATGCACAGGAGACTAATTTTTGAACATTATCTGATGCAATGGAAATAGTGCTCCATTGTATTTCAATACTGCCCGCATTTATAGTCCGTTCAATGTTTTGATGAACTGGGAGCATTGATTAAATCAGTGGTGCTCAACCTACGGTCCGCGGATCAAACCAGCCATTTGAAGCTGACCCATACGCCCCGTCGTTGTATTCAGTGTTAAAAAACGAAAAATATATTCTAAAACCTTCCAAAAATACTAGTAATCTTCTTTCGGTGTTATTAATTTTGAAGTCAAGTAGTCATAAATAGATTTCTGAAACATAGATGCAATAAAATAAGCATGTAGTAATAAAGACAGCAATTTTAGTTTGTAATTGTCTTTCGTTTCCCTTGTTTTCCCATGCTATCTAGAAAAACTTAAATCATATAAATAAATTCGATTTTTGTTCTGGTCCACAAGATTCCTATTAATGTGAGCCCGCAGGTAAAAAAAGATTATTCACCACTGAATTAAATTATTCAAGCATCAGCAATGAATATTTGCTTGATAGTTAGTGCACAAACGTGGGGATAGGGTAAGAGCCACAGTCCGGAATTGGTTCTTTTTCACTCCAGCTCTGCAGCTCTGGTAAAAATATTTGCGCTTTAAATTCATTTCATTTTGATTCAGTCATATTAATCTCTGACTTTCGTCAATGTTAAGTCTAGTTATATGGTATTTCTATATTTATTAATAACTTTCATTTTTATTTCTTGTCACCAAAAATTGAGAATGTGTTCAGAATCTACTCCATTTTGTCAATTTTTGGTGACATAAAATAATTTTTTGCGTTGTCGTTAATGTTTAAAAAAAATTAATTGTCGAAAAATGCCCTTAAAATGGCTAATTAAAAAAAAAATCTTTTGTAAAAATATTCTCATCAAGAACTTTTTCCAACAAAGGTTTTCTTAAACAAATCCGCCTTTAAGTTCGCATTTTATATTTGCCTTCAATTTTTCCCACAAGTGCTAATATAAAGTGCTCTGAAATGTTCAAAGTTGAACGAAAAATTATTCAAATCAAAAAATGAAATACCGGAATGAGGTGTCATCGGGGAGATCTTTCAAAAAAAAAAAGAGCTGATGATCCACGAGCATCACACGACTTCCTTTTATTCCAATTTAATATCATTTCTCCATTATTGGCAATTTTGATGTGATACAATATTTTACTCTCTAAATATCACCAACAGTGGCGAAAGAAACTAGATTTAAAAAAAAAATTGTCGCCAACTTGGCGACAAAACGTGGCGATCAAACGACTGGCGATTTATCGCCAAGTGTCCGCCAAATTATAACATCACTTGAGTTTACATCGAAATTAACAATGATTTCCTCCCAAAAAGGGGTAAAAGACTCCTTTAGAAACACCCGAATGCAACCAAAAGGGGGGTGCACAACTAGACTCCACTAGGAGTCTACGTACCAAAGTTCAACTTTCTAGGACATACTGTTCTTGAGTTATGCGACATACATACGTACATACGGACGTCACTAGAAAACTCGTTGTAATTAACTCAAGAATTGTCAAAATGGATATTTCGCGTGTCTATACGTTTTTAGGCACTTATCCACTTGTGGTCGAGTCGAAAAAAAAAAAATAACTGAACATTCATTCGGAGGTGAGCAAAATGGAAATTGAGGTCGATTTTTGAGTGAAATTTTTTTTGCGAATACAATACTTTCTTTTTTGTAAAAGGAAGTTAAAAATTTGTTCGAATCGAATGATTTGTTAATTTTTTTCAGGGGGGGGGGGGAGTACATAGGTCGACCGACAGACACATATTTTCCCCATCTCAAACCCCTACTTTCGAATTTGATATTTAATAAATTATTTTATCTTTTTTTTCAAAACTTATTTTTTGTACTAAGCAATATTTTTACGATACATTAACCTTAGCACAGTAAACCACCTTTTATGTCCTTTTTTTATTTTATATTACTTTGACGAGAAAGTAGGCTAAAAATGAGCTCAAAATATCGTCTGTAATCAAAAAGCAATATTATTAAAAAAGGAAAAGATAAAACATCGTGATATGAAATATACTTTTTAGTTTTTAATTTATCGTCTGCTAATGTTTAATTTTATAATATTTTTTAAACATCTATTGGCATCTGTTAGAGTTGTTTATGTTCTTAAGATTTTGTAGGGCAATTATTGCTATTCGGTGATTCATTAATATCTTTTTTGTGAAGTAAAGTCAGTGCCTTCTAATTTTTTGTACTTAACAATGTCTATGTGCGCTGGCTCAGTTGTAATAAACGAAATCTTTAGATGAAGATCATTCAGAGCTGCGGATTGATACAATTTTCGATTTCCTTTTAGTTACGAAATTACTAAGCGAAAGTAATTTAAAACGTATTAATATATTTTGCAACGAAAAATTGAGCAAAACAGTAAAATTTCGGTTGAAAAACTATTTATTAAGTTTTTAGATCATAAATATTGTGTTTAATAGCGCCATCTAGAAACAAATTTTTTTGTGTAAGTGCTAACAGTCCACGGAACATAGTTCCTATTTCAATTACTAATTCAAACTTAATGAGACAATTCTAGCGTGTGAACATTGTATTTTTCTATTGAGTTCATCATTTATAATAGATTTCAAGCAAGTTCACGTAGTCCCTAAGATTGGTAAACGAACTTGAACGATATTTGGACTCGGCCCATAGACTACATACATTCCCCTACTTTTAAATCGTAGTCACCGGAGTTGTGCAGCTGTTTGAGAATAAATACTCTCCTAAATTTTTCACCCATTGTTTAATTTCGAGTATAAATTCATTGAAGAAGAATGAAGAATATTTTTGTGGTAAGAGGCAATTTTTATTTTTTTACCACCAGTGTGCATGAGAAGCATTAAGATGTGAGAGCTAACACTAAGAGGAGGGAGAACCTGGCGGGCCGTTTTTACTCAAGCCGATATGGTAAAATAAACGTATTTTTTACAACTACACGCATGTGTAATTGTTCTGCTAAGCGTAGTGTAATAACTGGGTAAAAGGAATATTTTCTGTTAAAATAGTTAAATTTTTATTTTGTTGAAATGTCTGCTGTTATCAACGGAGTTAGTTATGAGAATTTTCCTCATCATAAGAAACCGAGAGCGTTAGTTGAAAATCAGGAATTCCGCATGCACTGCATGTGAAAAAAAAAACTACCATATCACAAAGTAAAAAAAAAATCACCGACATAAAGACCTATGATAAAATTTTGTTTACTAGTGGTACCCGCACGGCTTTGCCCGTAATAGAAAAATTAAAAGGTCTTTTGGTCTGCCTGTATATTTACAAATAATGTATGGTGAATTTTCTCGCCAATTGGCTTGTACCCAGGTTACGGTTCCACGTTATGATAATTTCGTAATTTACTCGTCCATCTTATGATAATTTTTTTCTTAAAATTGGAATAGAAAAAGAACCACATCGAATTTTCGAAAAATCGCTTCGAGGTGCACGCCCTCATGCTACAAACTAACTTTGTGCCAAATTTCATGAAAATCGGCCGAACGGTCTAGGCGCAATGCGCGTCACAGAGATCCAGACATCCTCCGGACATCCAGGCAGAGAGACTTTCAGCTTTTTTATTAGTAAAGAAGATAACGATTTTGGAAATTTTATCGATTCTTCTATCTTTTATTTCTTAAGGAAATTGTCATGTTTGTGCATCAAATACCTTAGCATTATTAAGGTACAGCAAATATCGATCAGAAACGAAGGCAAATCCCAACAATTAGGGATTCGGCGAAGTTACTTTTCAAAGTTTGTAATGAAAATATTCCAATCATATTTTTTAATATAATCATTAAAATTTTCTTTATTCGTTTCTTTATTTTTAAGTATCAATTTATTTTTTGAAATTTTAAGATTCTGGTTCAATTTTGCTTGAACAGGGCAGTACAGTCCAACTCGCTTATATAACGAGCGCGAAGGGACCGCGATATTTGCTCGTTATAACCGAGTGCTCGTAAAAAACGGGTTCATAAAAAAAATCATAAAAATTTGTACGTGCTTGCTTTGTTATTTTTGTATTTCTGTACCCGATCAAAGAAGTTGGTTGTCTCTTTCTTGTTATTGTTTTTGAGGAATGTGGGGTTCGAAAAACATCGCCATTTGAATCCGTGGCTCCAAATTAGTTTGAAGTTTTTTTACACTTTAGAAGCTATTGAGTATGTCGAGGGCTGTTAAACTCCAAATTTTTCACATTTGTCGTTGTGGTGGTCGCTTTCTATTTCTTTATTTTCCCTTCCTCTCTCTATCTTGAATTTCAGCTACAATATCCTTGGAAGATCATATCTTGGAAATGATAACAATCTCTACACTGTTAAAAATTCAGGAAGATTTTCTGGTAATTGTTACTGTAAAATGGCGGGCTAACGCATCGCCGATTTTTACGGTAATTTTTACCGGAGAAATAAGCGATCCCAGCGCCAATTGGTTGCTGCGGCCTACCAAGGAAACCGTAAAATTTTACAGTAACATTTGATTTTTACGGTAATAGTTACTGGCAACATGGATGCCAGTAACAATTACCGTAAATTTTCCGGAAAATTTTTAACAATGTACAAGAAACATTTAATTTTAAATGCGCTTCTACTCCACGAATTTCAGAAAAAGGGCTGCGTCATTGCTTGTTCTCATAATTTATATTTTATCTCTAACTTTCGGTTCAATTCAAACTGTTAATGAAATTTTTTCAAGAGGAAATCAACAGACATTTTATGAGTTACAAAAATATTGCTTGCTTTAAGGAGATTGCTCGTTAAAAGCGGCTTTTGTTCCTATGGACTTAACATTGCACCTACCAAAAATTTTGGATTTACTCGCTAAATCCAAGTTCTCTTTGAAACAGAACTCGCTATAAGCGAGTTCGACTGTACAATTTATTCTGTCCAAATAATTTAAGAAAAATTTGGAAACAAATCTTTAAATTTTACTTCCTTTTGTTTGGCTATAGCATTTACTAATCAAAAAAGATTGATAGATCTCAAAAGCCTCCTTTTTTCCTCGAAAATAGTTTCAGAGATTTTAAAAATTGAAATTAAAAAGTTTCAACCCAGCTATACCAAGTGGGCTTATTCCCTCAACCATCCAAAGGGCGATTGTGCCCCTTGAAATGTTATAGAGCCGTATAACCTAAGAACCAAGTGACTAAAGAGACTTTAAAAAAAAAAAAAAAACACCTTAAAACTTTCAATTCTACTCCTCGACCGCCTTTCTCCCTTTCTGTAGGCGCCACTGACTCACACAGTAGTTGGGGGGGGGGGGGGGGATGGCTGGAGGGGATACCGTCACCCGAAATATCGGGGTTTTTTTTTGTAAAAACAATGCAAATACATAATGTAAATTGGCTTAAAACCAACTTTTCTTTTAGTGAGTCCTCCGAAATGTGAGTCTTTAGTGAGTCCTCATAAGGTGAGTGATTTATCCCAAGTATTTCTTTTGCAACTACAACCAGGTCTATCATTTAAAATTTATGCAGGGGATGAGGAGGGTAATCATAAATACAAATGGTATCAAAATAAATCCACACCGCCGTATCTGTACAAACAACTTTTCAAAGCCAGGGGGCAATTAAACCCCCTCCCCCCAATCCCCTAAATGACTAGTCTGACTAGAGCCCCGTCACTTAAGGGGGGGGGGGTAGAAAGGTTCATTATGGTCATTGATCATTGATCCTCTTCACTGGAGTTATCCAATTCATTTTCATTTTCAAAACACATCACGTAAACCATACAGAAATTTTTCTCCCTTTTAACAAAAAGAGAGGCCTCGATGAATCTTCTAGCAATTTAAGTTAGTTCATTTCTGGAAGACCTCAGAACTTTTTTTTTTCTTTCGAAAATACTGCTGAGTTAGCTTTTACCCTCTAAAAGTGCATCTGCATACTTCCAAGCCAGACAAAGGCCTTAATTGCCAGTGAATGCATATTTTACTGAAAGTAACCCTAATTTTCATGCCATAATGGAAGATAAACACTGATAGAGACAATTCTTAAAGCAGTTGCTTGTTCAGCAACTTAAAATCCGATTAACATTTTTATACCCCCAAGTTTCACACAACTAAACTAGGATCACTTTCTAGAAAGATAATTATAAGACACCACTGATGTACGGAGAAAAAAGAAGATGACTTAATTGCTTAATGAACTTAATTATCTCTCCGTGACCCGAGATAAAAATAAGAGCGAAGTTAACGATGCTGCCAAATGCGATTTGGCGACTTTGAAAGAGCAATCACGACAGAAATTTGGTAGTTCGGACATATCAACTTAACAAATGGATAATTTTGGATAATGTGCTGCCATCTTTCGGCATTATTTACAAATAAAACAAGAGCTAATGAAACAAATTTTTTACTGGATTGAGCTAAATGTTTATGAAGTTTCGCCAAACACATCGCTTTCTGGACACTTTTATTGTTGTGTTTTTATCTTTGATAGAACTTGTATTGATTTTTCCCCTATCAATTTGTTATTCAAGTTATTTCATTTTGCGTTAAAAATTAAAAATCAAGAAAGTTAGTAAAAACGCAAACCAGCTGAACCATAAATAGTAATCAACTTCGTTTCAACACAAAAAATTAGCAGATTAAAACGATGTTGATTACTATTTACCTTTATGTCCAAAGGTATTGATTTATTTCAGCTCAATTATAATCACTATTCCTAACATGTGTTTCTTTCAAAAAGCTTTTCTTAAACTAATTTTTTTATCATTATTTTTTATTCTAAGAATGTATGAAAACTAACTTCTTATACGTGCCTTCTATATCAGTTATAAGTTAATCATAACGCGGGGTAGAAGGTTATTTCAAATATTTAAGTGAAAACTATCTTACAACTAAGTAAAAAGAAAGCGTTGTTGAAAGATAGCGGTGTCATTTTTTCTGTCCAGAAGATATTAGAAGGGATTTTAAAAATTGAGGTTATTAAAAAATTATAAATTTTAAAGTTACTAATTGTTGTTTCTACAATCATGAGTTATTATTTATCGTTAATCGAAGTAATGAGATAGTGAAAACCCTCAGATTTAAAACATCTTTTGCATCGAACCTGTTTTGATACAAAGTGTTTCTACTTTCATCAATAGATGGCAGCACCATTTCTTTGCTTCGTAAAATTTAATTTTTTAACCTGAAACAGAGTTCAACTTAAAATAAGAGAAGTAGCTGCTAAAACCTCAAATTTTGATTTTTTTAATTTTTTTTCAGCGAATAATGACATTATTTTTTTTTGCGCAAACTCGTTCCTTTTGTAAAAATAATATTTATATTTTTCCATTTCATGAAAATGAGATAATTTTAAATGGTTAATGATTGCATAACATCAATACTGACTTTTCCTTATCACTTCAGTTCATTATTATTCCAGGGGTGCCCACCTAAGGGGGTCATGGTGCGGACTGCGTCATTAAAATTTTTATAGGGGGGTGGAGCTGCTTCGAAGGGTATTTTTCTCACTTTATTGGAAGGATCTCACTCCTTGAGGGTGTCTTTGTTACTTTGTAGTATTTAGAAGGGGTGCGCTTTTGCTCTTGGGGGGGGGGGGGTGGAAACACCTGATTATTCCAATTTAGCGTGGAGCCCGGGGGGGTTGGTGCTAGGCCCTGGGCCGCACTTGATAAAGACCTGAAAGTGGGCGGCTACTTTCAGGCCAATCTAAATTCGTCCCAGTGTGTATAGATTCTCCAAAATTTTCAGTATAGTGGTGGCCCAAAGTTTTGGCTTGCAACTATTTTTTTCTGCATATTTGTGAAATTATTCTCTCTTCTAGCTTTGGAAGAAAAAAAAAAAGTTGTCGCTTAAATTTAATTTTTATGTTTTGTGGAATTTTCACGATTCCAACGAAAAATGTTTGAAAAGCAACTATTGTACATGGCAAATTCTAATTTAAAGCATTTTGTATTGATAATACAAATATTTCTTATTTATTTGTGTTTGATAACTCAATTCGGGTGGGCAATGATTATTATTATTATTATTATTATTTATATAGCAACATATCACTTGAAGTCAATAACATTACATTGCGATTCGACGTAATAAATAGTTACAGCCCAAAATGTATTTTAGAAATATTAACGGACAGGTACGATTAGGAACAATGCACCAATAATAATTTTTAAAAAGCTATCAATAAATACAATTTCAAAGTAATATTTTGATTATATTTACACAAAAAGCTTTAGTTGTAATAATAACAGCAGTAATAGCAATAAATCAATTTGAGGTAGACATACTCTGAAAATTAGCAATAGCTTCATTAATAATAATAATAATTAGAATTTAAAAAAAAACATTAAAAAAATCTTTACGTAATTTCTCCTCTTTCTCCCAAAACAGTTACTTAAATTTTCGTAATTAAAACTATCATTATCACAGTGATGATGAAGATTATAATTACAAACAACAACAATAATAATAATGATGAGGAGGAGGATGAGGATAATTTACTATTATTATCATGATAATAATGATTACAACAATTTGTAGTTGCTTTTTTCATATAATATTACACTTTTAAATTTTACATCGAAAAGTAAAATTGTGATAGTTCTGATCACCAACGATGATGAGAATAATGATGATGATTATAATAATAATAACAATAATAATAATTTTGTTGTCAATAATGTTGTTCAGTACGTTTTAAGAGAAATGATTTGAAGCATAATTTAATAACAATGCTAGTACTATAGTACCATTAAAAATAAAAACTTGAAATGATAATAAAAGACTTGAAAATACATCACAAACAGCATCAAATTTATCACTACCACTTTAATAAATGTTGAACCCATAATGAATGATCGTAAAAAGGAACGTAATCAAAACAAAATGGCAGTACACAATAAAGTATTTTTTAAAGAATCTAGTTACTCTTCAACCATTAAGTTAAATTAGAACATTACTTAGCATAACCTAACTAAACATAGCTTAAAGCAGTAGAATTATTAATTAGAGATCAAATGCATCCTATCCGATAGTGAAAATATGTGCTATCGAAAAATAATTCTACATTGGTATTTGGAAAATAAAACGAGGAAAAGAAGGCGTTCTCATGCCGAATGAACTAAATGGGAGAAATTATCTGGAAAGAAACAAGTTGTGACGAAGCTTCCAAATTTTCTGATGGTATCAAGTAGCGCAATTAAGCTTCGGAAAACGTAACGGATTTTATCACAGTCAAATCTTTTGTCTCCTCCGGCTATGAAAGAATAAGATTGTGATGTCTAATTTGACGAGATGAATAAGTTAATTGATTTGACATTGAAAAAGATTTTCTGATTTGATGGATGATTTTATGTAGGATGATTCTACTTTAGATAACATTAAATTAATGCTACCTGAAATTTCGTGAAATAATTAGGGCTCTTTTCCTTCATCAAAAAAGCAAACTATTAAGTTGATAAATGCACCATTTTTTTGCACATAGAAATAACTAAATCAGTTATAGCATGACCTAGTGCAGACCAGGGGCGTACTGGCCCGCCGGCCTTGCGCCCTCGAACCTGTGTGCCTTTGGGATTTTCTTTTTGTGCGCTTTCACTTGTGCAATTTTTTTTTAAACCTATAAATATGTGTCTCCCCCTCCCCTTAAACCCGTGCACCTTCGCTGTCTTTTAAGTTTATTTTTTCCATCTCTAAGTTTTTTTTTTTTTCGAGTTTCGCCTCTGTGGGGTCCCCTCTCAATGGGGTTGTTTCCATCAGTCAAAAGTACTACTATTAGTCACTGAAGTTGATACAATTGTAGTTATTTTCAATTTTAATTTTTAATTATTTTTTTAAACTGTCCGATTTTTAAACAAGGCGTGGGCTTTATGACGTCACAATGATGCAGTTTGGTGCGTATTCCATTGACCCGCTGAATGCTTACGCTTGCTGTCTACTGCGTTTCCACGTTATGATAATTCAGCTGCGAAATCAAGATTGTGCTCTGCGATAATGATATCAGTGAGTGGCATTTCATCATTTGTTAAATCATGTGTAGAAGCGTAAAAAATAAAATTAAATCTGCGCACAGATTAAAATATTTTTTTAAATACTAAACTTTGTCAAATTATTTAAAAAATGGTCAGATCCTATGTTTTTAAGCATGTTCTTTCAGTAAAAAATGCTTTTTAAAATTTCGCTTAAAGACAACATTGCGACATGACAAATCCACCACCGGTAAATTCTATCAGAAAATGTGATATTGACAGCTAAAAATAAATTAATTTATTAAAGCAGATGGCTTTAATGCAGGAAATTACATCTGCAAAAAAAATCCAATTAAAATTATGTGCTGTACAAAAGCCTCAAAGAAAAGAGCAAAAAGGGAAAACGCATCTCTTCCAACTCTACATAAAATTTTTTCTTTTCTTCGGTTCAAGTTCAAGAAGCAGGAACCTAATAATTTTCTTCTGCGTCGAGACACGGCAAATGAGGGTGGCGAAAATTACCGCACCAAAACGTATCATTTGAGCAAGTCAAAAATCGAACTGCAATTTGCCATTTCCCGTGAATGACATACGAACAAAATAAGAGCTTGCAAATGGTACTAATAGCGCTTAAAATCGAAATGCACGGAACATTCCAGAAACCCAAAAATTATAGGGGTTGCCAGTAACCACTGTGGGAATCCTTTTGGCTTCGTAGATGAAAACTCGCCAATTGATAAGTTTTCTCAAGACAGATAAGTGAAAACAAAAAGAGACTTGTCTGCCAACATGGAGGAAATAAACTAAAGCCAAGTGGTTTTGGGTGTTTTTTTTTTTTTTTTTTCCTTTCTTTTTTTAGAAGGCAGTGATCTTTAAATTTCGTAGATTGACGAAAGTTTTAGAACCACAACCAGAGGCGGTGATTGGGACTGAAAAGTGGGGGAGGGGGAGAAAACTGAAAGCCATTGGATTTTTAGCAGCAGCAGAAAAATGAAAGAAAAAAAAATGGAGGGAGGTGTAGAAAATTTTGCTAAGGTTGGTTTTGAGACTATATGCTGATAATTGATGTAGTGGTGGTAATTGATGTAAATCTAACAGTTTAACTCAAGTTTTTCTTAAGACTTTGATGAATTATGTATGCAATAAATTTCTTCGAAGAAATACTTAAACATGAATTAGACTTACATTATTTATCCCAAAGTATTTTGAGATGTCACGAACACTTGTTAATAATTCCACTAAGCAAGTATGGCTCGTTTAATTAAAAAAATTCATTTACTAATATATAAACAATGAATTCATAAACTAAAAGTGCCTGTCCGAGCTAAATAATGTTTCGTAAACAGATATAAGCAGTAAAACAAATAATTATGATCTGGAAATTTTGACATTTCTGGTTTTTTTTTATAATTTTTAGTCTTGTTTTCTGAATTTTTGAAATAAAATAAATAAATGAACCATAAAAAGTGGGGAGTTTAACCCCTTGCGCCCACCACCCCCTCCAAATCGCCGCCACTGAGACTGTATGAGAAGCATGAGAAAAATAAACCTTAAAATAATATTTAACATGCATCACATTTCAACTAAAAACTCTTTAATATAAAACATATACAGTGAAACCTGTGTATAACGATACTGTCTATAACGATAACGTGTCTATAAGATTTTTTTCTTTTTTTGGCCCCAGCAAAATGTCAGCATGAATAATCAAACTGTCTATAACGATAACCTGTCTATTACGATATTTTTTTAGATCCCAACAGTAACGTTGTAGACAGGTTTTACTGTACACATACAGCAATCACATTGGAGGGTTTGTAACCTATACTGTGTCAGTTTAAATTGTTAAGTAACTGTCAACAAGATTTTTTTTTGAATTATATTACTTTGCTAACTGTCAATTTTTGAAGTTTCGTAGCAAAATTCTAATCACTGGATCGACAAGAAAAAAAAATTATAAGACTAAACAATGCAGAGAATATTTTATTATGTAAAGTTTATTCTTGTTATGTAGTGCGTTTAAGCTTCATACAGAATATAATGATGAATTTTAAAATTATTTTAAACTTCAGTTGTTAGTAAAAAGAAAATATTTTTCCCCTTGTAAATAACACTAACTTGTTGGCCAAATATTTAGTACCAAAAGAATTGAAAAAATGAAAAATAATAAAATAAATAATTAATTAATAGTAAGGTAATAATAATGGACAGTAAATTTACCAACTGAGTGAACTAAAATACTAATTACAAATCTTTGCACTTTTTTTAACACTTATAAAAACCCTACGCTAATATTATATTACGGAAATGATATGGGAACTGTTCACATGTGACCCTACATACTGTGTTCACAAGTGCCCCGTCATCTACCTTAGAACTATTTTTTTTAAATAAAAAATTCTAAGTTTAATTAAAAAATTGAAACAATGACTTTGATTTACTTGAATATTCATATAATGGTTTGTAATAATTAATTTTAGCGTATTAGTTAGCTTAAAATATGTTTTCACTTGAAGAAGACAGCGATAAAATTACATACAACACCAGTTAAAACAAAGAAGCTGTCACCACAGGAACATAAACTGGCTCCTTGCCCTAAAAGTTTGGTCAAGAAGTGGGACTGGTATACTGGCATTACTTGATAATTTTTCAGGATTTTTTGCTTGACGCCATCTTAGTAAAACATACCATGTTCACATGTACCCCTCTTTCCCCTACACATAATTCAGTAATAAAAAACATGCTTTAGTCAGTGCACAATCATAAGACATTTTTCTTTTTTGTACCCAATATTTAATATTAACAAATTTAACATATATTAAAATTGTTATATTACTAATAATTTTATGTGTTAAAATAAAAAAGGAATACTATATTTCTTTATTATATTAATGATGTAATTATTTTGAATACAGTAATTTTCTTTTTGGTTATTTTTAATAATAAATTAACAAAATTAATATGATTAACAAAAATTTTTAATTCTAAGTATAGTAGTTCGAAAAATAAATATCGAAAATATCAAAATATCATGATATTTTCAAAATAATTTTCGGATATATATCGCGATATATATCGATTGAAAAATATCGGCGAACCCAGGTGTTATTTCACTTTAAAAACGAAATGACGGCTGTAACGAAATTTTTATTTAGTCCCATCGACTTCGCTGTGAACGGGCATGACTACCATGATGTTTTTTGAGAACAAATGCCCGCAAATGAGAAACTTGAAAAAAGACTTTATTGCCTAAAAGAGCGATAAATTTCCAATTCTGCAAACCGCAAAAACCCTCTCCGGGCAAGGAAAGCTGCAATTATGTAGACAAGGCCACAGAAATGAGTTGGCGATGAGGAGCAGAGAGTCGTGGGGATTATTATAGGGAGCAAAGGTAGAAATTAGCAGTCATTCGGACATGCGGGTTTTCCAACCTTTGACCTTCGGTGGAAAATTTCAGGCTGCCCCCCCCCCCCCCCCCCCCCTCTTACAGCTTGAGAGAGGGGATTCCATGATTGCTCTCATTTGACTTTCGAAAATGTTGTTTTTTACTACTGGAAAGAAAATTCAAGAATGTCATTTGAAGTATGTACTTCGCAAAAAAATATGTATGTATGTTAAAAGTAAAAATAGATTGCAAATAAAGTTCTCTCGGGCCTAAACGTATGTATGCTGGTTTTGATCGTGATCATACGATGCAGTGAAAAGCAAAGGCAGGTAAATGGACTTTTTCAAGTTTTGAGTAAAACACGTTTAAAGATAATATCCTAGGGGGCCATTCATTAATTACGTAAGGATGATTTTGACAATTTCGACACCCTCCCCCCATGTAAGGGTACATAAGATTTTTAACCCCCCCCCCCCCCGTGCTATTCTTACGTAACATTCCATTTCGTTTTCCAAAATAATAAAGTAACGAATCCACGAATCTTGATCGGAATCTTGAATGGAATCGTTATTGAATTCACTATTATTAAATTAAACCTTATTGTATCAAGAAATATTTACTAAAAAGTTGGAATCTATACTAAATGTTTTGTCGACATTTTTTTTTTTTTTTTTTTGTATATGATGCGATACTAATTAAAAATAAAACATGCCATACATAGTGCGATTTTTTCATTTTATTTCACACCATTCATTTTTTGTAAAACAAATAAAAAAAACAGCTCACCCTAATAAGTTTTTTTATCTACCAGACGCAAATGAAATAGGATCCCTTCAAAACCACTTGACCGCGTGATTTTTAATGTAAAATATCAACTTGAAACATATTACGTAAGAATGGGTTTGAACCTCCCCCCCCCCCCAACTAAGGGTATGTAGCGATTTTTCCACCCCCTCCCCCTCGGGACCCTTACGTAATTAATGAATGGCCCCTAGGTTGGCTTTCATTTTAAAAAAAATTCTAAATCATGCTGTATAACATCACCAACCAGGGTTACTGATTCCATCTCTTGTCCCAAGACAGAGGAGAGGTTCACCTACCATGTGTACTGGTTATCTCCAAATTTTTAATTTTGTTACTTACATCCCTTTGTTTCTCACTGCTTCTTAAATGCCCCAGGTTTCGTCACATACGGGGTGCAAGTATACAATTGAAGGCATTTTTTTCAAATACTATAAAGTAAAGAAGTAATTTTTTTTAAAAATCTCAAAAAATTGCATGACATTAATAAAAGACAATCGAATCAAGGGAACCTTTTTGTGCTGAGAAATTAATAACATTTTTTGAAAAAGAAACACAAATTTTCACGCGTGCCACCATCCCCCCCCCCCCCTTCCTCATGTCTTAACATAAGCTATAAGGAAAGAGAGGCATACGAAATTCCTCACTAACTCACACGTTGCATGAAGTTTAGCAATTTGGAAAGGGTGCGACTGAAAGAAAGTATTTATTTGAAATAAAAACTATGCTTGCGTACTCTCTTAAAAAATTCCAGCGATTTTAACTCAGACTGAGTAAATTTTCACTCCTTTACAGTTTCGAAAACGCACTTTCCTTATAGGAGTGAATTTCGTTCCTTTTGCGGAGCGGTTATTTTCACTCCATTTGGATAAGCTAATTTCACTCCCTTTTGATAAGTGTTTTCCACTCTTTTTTAAGACTAAATTAATATCCTAAATGAGTGACTGCTTTCCGTTTTGGAAAGCCGCTATTTCACTCTTTTTTAGAATAAAATAGATAAAATCATTTCACTCTCATTTGGTGAAATTGTTTTTTAAATGTGTTTTCATGTGCTTATGCTGTGTATTTGAATTTAAAACTGTTTTTAAAATTGTTATTTCATTTGAAAAAAAAAAATTAGGTTAAAAAAGTGTGAAAAAAAAACTGTTTTTAGTGTTTCCGAAGAGGTTGCACAAAAACTGTATGGTAAGTACGAAGACTTTTCTAATTTATTAAAACTTTAACTGGTAATATTTCTTGAACTACTCGTATATCGTTACAAATCACCCACGTGCAATATTACGTACATTTCCGAATTTAAAGATTGAAATAAAATTAAACAAACCCACACAGTTCCAAATAAATAGATTTAAAATTTTGAAACTCTATATTGATATTCTCGGTATACCTTTTAACATTAATAATGTTTTAAAAGTTACCTCAGTTCAAATTAATTTAAAAAGTCACTCATAAATTATGACAAGATACGTTTGAATTCAATTTTGTTTCTTCGGGGCCATTCATTAATTACGTAAGGACAATTTTGGCAATATTTTTGACCTTCCCTTCCCCCTATGTAAGGGTATGTAAGATTCCCTCCCCCCCCCCCCCATCTTACGTAAGATTCTTTTTTTTCTTCACAATAATAAAATAACAAATATTACATCACTGGGATCGTTCTTAAATTAACTATCATTATTATTTTTTTAAAACCTTTTTGAGTAAAGAAATGTTTACTGTAAGGAATCTAGACCGAATGTTTTTTCGACAAATAATTTTTGTATATGATGCGATACTAATTAAAAATAAGGCATGCAAAACACATAGCGATTCTTTTATTATATTTTACACGTTTCATTCTTTGAAACACAAAACAGCTCATCCTATAATACATACTTTTACCTACCTGAAGCAAATGAAATATAATATTTGCCAAACCACTTGACCGCGGATTTCTAATATAAAATATCGGCTTGGAAAATATTAGTAAGAATGGATCTAATCCCCCCCCCCTCCAAGCAAGGGTATGTAGAGAATTTTCCACCCCCTCCCCCTCAGGACACTTACTTAATTAATGAATTGGATGTTACACATATGAATGAGTGTATTGTACAAAGTTTATGATACTCTTTAAAGTTTATTATACACACAAACAATATTTGATTAATTTAAAATATACGTAGTGGTTGGAGCTCCGACCATCGGGAGCGGATTCGGTATCCGACCTATAGATTTGCGCATGGTCGGGTCTGTAACACCTGCCTAAAATATATATACAGTACACACACACACACCAAAGATGGTAACGACTGTTTCAAATGTCCTATTTTTGATTCGATGACCGAAACAAAACTGTTGATGAAAGTTTCATTCATTTGGAAGAAAAGTTACAAAAAGTTCGCTGTAACATTGCACGTGGGTGATTTGTAATGATATACGAGCAGTTCAAGAAATATTAACAGTTACAAGTTTTAATAAAAAAGAAAATTCTTCGCACTTACCATGCAGTTTTTGTGCACTTCCTTCAGAAACCTCATTCGGCAACAAATATTGTTTAAATTCATTAAATGAAGACATTTAGATAGCGACATCCACTTGGTACTCGCGACCAACGTTAGGTAAGCCTAACGTGGAGGTATAGAAGATTCTCCCTAAACAAAATCACGTGACAGAATCGAACCAATGAAAATGTTTTTGAGTCCTTCTTTTAAAAAATGTTTTCATATTTCGCTCATCAAACGGAGTGTTTCCGAATTTCACGCGAATAAAGAAAAGTTTTAGTCTTGGTTTTTTCGTAAAGCGTCTTTTTTCGATAAAGCTAGCACTCAGAAAGAATGAATGCACCCGCAATAGATTTCACTCTTTTTAAGAGTTATTTTTTCGCTCTTTTGAATTAAGAGTGATACTTCAAGGTGTTTATAAAGTCTTAAAGAAATTTTATTAAAAAAATAAAATAAAATAAGATTTATATATAATTCTTTTTTTTTTTTAAATCTTTATCTCATCAAGTTTTCCTCCTATTAGTACATTATATTACCTAAGGAATGTAGGTGGCGCTAACATCGAAGACTGAAAATGGCTTTATATGAGAAAAACTCTTAAGGGTGCCATGAGAGGAGTTTTGAGGATTAACCCTACATAACCTGTAGTTTTAACACTTATTCTCATTTTTAATATGACAGTTTATATCCATTTTAGAGCTGTTATGACCAAACCTTCCCACCCTCCCAGAAGGTTAATTCCGGCTGAGCTAGTTCCTGGCGCAAAGTTGAAAATCCTCTAAATCGTCTCGAAACTATGAAAAAGGCACACATAGAAGGGTATTCTGCCGTGTGCAGGTAAACGGCAGAATCTGCAGAATTGAGTTTTCGAGATATTTGAAGAAATGTCTGTCGGAATCAATATTAACCATAGGGAAATCTTGAAATTAGACGTTTTTTTCGCGCCTTTTTTTTTCAGAGGAAGCCAAATAAGCAAGCCTGCACAATAAAGCTAACGTACAATAGATGACAAAAATGCAAAAAAAAAAAAATGAAAAATTTGCAGTTACTGCCCTTTACCTGCGCACGGCAGTATTGCCCTTCTGACCTGGTGGACTTTGAACAGCTGCTAATCACATAATGATTGATTAAATAATTTGTTTTTCCCCCTTGTGGTTGACTCTTTACATTCTGTTTATTATTATCTGCGCAACAATACTCATTTTGGAATTGGTAACACCCCCAAATAGAGATTGGTAGGTCAGGATTAGCACGTTTTACTAACCATAGATTCTCGTCGCAAAGAGGAGGGGGGGGGGGGTTCTCGAGTTTTTAAAAATATGTATAATTTTTTATTTTTTATTTCAAATGCATATACATTATGTTTTATTATTGTTTGAAGAGCATTTTACTATAAAGTTAGTATGATGTTTCATGTTTTTTTTAGTCTGAAATATTTATTTTAAAAATAGATGCCCGGTAAATTGGGTACATCAAAAATATTTTAATTTTACACCTACAAATTTGAAATTTTGTCGAGAAGATATTCTTGGCCATAGTACTCTGTGTACCTAATTAAAAAAAAATTGTTCAACTATTTCATAATTCGAACTGAAAGGGTTAACGCTGTGGAAAAACCTTTTGAAATAAGGATCATAATGAAATAGAAAATTATGTTTAAATCCGCGGTTTTTTTTTTGATGAATTTTCCTTAACAGTGCAAGACTTTATAAACACCCTGTACAATAAAAATTGCTGCGATAATAACACCCAGGATAATGACTATATGTACATTTCTAATTAGCTGCTAAATTTATTTTAATGGGAGGATTCCATGGGCACATAAAATTTGCTTCACACTATCTTCTTAGCTTCGAAGCAAAAACCCAATTACAGTGAATAAAAATGAAAACAACATTAATGAGACGACGTGGAATCCAACAATTAGGCTATTTTTTTTTTTTTTTCGTTACTTTTTTTGAAACACTCGCACGGACTTAGGATAGCGAACGTGCTCCAAAAAAGCGCCTAAAGGCGTCCTTGAATTGGACTGGTTATTATTTATCCGACCCGCATTCCATTGGTCAGCGCCGAAAAGGATGGAACGGCTTCAGCTGTGAAGTAGCAAACAGGTGGGATGTTCTTCGTCGATTGATTGCTTGACGTTTTAAATCCTACTTCTTGACAGAAAAATGATTTCAAAGCGATGGATCAATCAAAACTATTTCTTTCTCCCTTTAGATGTTTGCAAAAGCATTCTGTGCGAACCGAATCATAACAATGCAGTAATTCTATTTAGTGTTTTCGGAAAGTGTTTCTAGATTGTTTTAACCACGGCTGCGGAGTCGGACTGATTTTGGGGTAAAGGAGTCGGAGTCGTTAGTTGAAGATTTCAAGTTCCAAGTGTCAGAGTCGGAGTCGGTTATTTTTTCTCAAATTCCGCAACTCTGCCAGTGCTGTCGGAGTTGGACTTATTTTGGATAAAGGAGTAATAGTTGGGAGTTGAAGGTTTAAAATTCCAAGAGTCGTGAATCGGAGCAGGTCATTTCTACACGAAGTCCGCAACCATGCTTGTGGAGTCGGAGTTGAACTTATTTTTGGATAAAATAGTCGGAATCGGAGTTGAGAGTCGAAAGTTTCAAATCTCGAGAGTCGGGAGTCTGAGCAGGTCATTTCTCCACAAAGTCCGCAACTCTGCCAGTGCTCGCGGAGTCGGAGTTGGACTGATTTTTGCATAAATGAGTTGGAGTTGGGATTCGAAAGTTTAAAGCTCCAAGAGTCGGAGTCGTCGGAGCAAGTCATTTTTCCACATAGTCCGCAACTATGCCAGTGCTTGTGGAGTCGAAGTTGGACTGATTTTTTGGCTAAAGGAATTGGAGTCGAAGGTTCTAAAATTTCCGGAGTCTGTTCTCCGACTCCGCCAATCAGGTTTTAACCCTCCCTTCTCCCCAAACTGTTATTTCCTATAAAAAATATTTGTACGCACAGAATGATGAAGAATAATGCATTTAATGGGGTCCGGGACACATTTTGAAATTTTTTTTATTATATACTTTAGAGTTTTGAAATTTTTTGCACTGATTCACCATTAATTTAATAAGCAAAATCATAACATAAATATGAAAAAAAGAAAAAATTTTATTTAAATTTAATTAGTTTTTTTTTAATAAAAAATGGGGTTGCTTTAAAATGCTATAACTCAAAATATTCTTAAAACAATTTTCAATTTTTTTTCAATGAATTACGCACAAATATCTAAGCTTTAATTTGTACTCGGCGATTTTAAAAATATTGATTCAATAAAAAATAAAAAATATTTGAAGAAAAATTTCGAAAAATTCGAAGATACTTTTTTTTAAAAAAATCGTAATTTTTGCAGTAAACTTTTTTTTTTCAAATTCGACGAATAAAATTTAAAGTAAACTGTTTGAAAAAGATATGCTCCAAGTTTCATTACTTGATCTTTATCGGTTCCTGACCTATAAGAGTTTGAATGCAAGAAATTGGGAAAAATTGCATCATGGAGAAAAACGCGTTTAAAGTTTTAAAGTTAAGTACACATTAGTTAGGTGCATGAAACAAAAATAATTATATCTTTCGTTCTATTTAAGATAGAAACAATATTCAAACCTCCTCTTGAGCAGAAAAACACGGAGTAATTTTTTACATGATTAAAAAAAAAAATTGCAAAATTTGACGATTTTTGTGTCCCGGACCCCCTTAAGACAAATGAGACAGTGAGAAGCAAAGGGGCGCAAGTGGACATTTTCAAGGTTTGAGTAAAACGCGTTTAAAGCTAACATCCTTGGTAAGCTTTCATTGAAATTTTTTTCTAAATCATGCTGAGTACAGCAGCAACTACCATGGCAACTACTAGTACCATCTCTTGTCCCAAGACAGAGGAGAGGTTCACCTACCATTTCTACTGGTTATCTCCAAATTTTTAATTTTGCCACTTACATCCCTTTGCTTCTCACTGCCTCAAAAAAGTTAGGTGGATTTTCATTTTCAAAATTTTTTATTTTCAAAATACTGATTCTGTGACTTAAATAATAACTTGCCGAATATACTGCCAACAACCTAAATGTAAAACAGCCATATTTCCCCACACAAGTCGCACTGGTCGACTGAGTAATAACGCTCCTATAGGAAAATATAAGGATAAAATTTGATATGACCTCAGAGCCTTGGTGGGCAAAATCATTAAACGATTTTGATATATGGAATCAGAAATATTTATTTTTTTAACGAATCAAAACAGTTCTTAACTAATCCCCTCTAAATATTATTTTAAATAGCTAAAGTAGTTTTTGACGTTGATTATGAAACTTCGAACTGCAAAACTTTTTTAAATTGATCTTCATTGCTACTGCAGCTCCGATGGGAGGCCTCGGGAAATCACTGTGACCTCCCAAAAAAAGTCCTTAGTCGGAAAATTTTTAGACATAATTGTAATACAGGGGCCAATTCAATTTAGCTGCTAATTCAATCAAGTCGATTTTTGTTCTATTTTAGACGATTTGATTCAATTAACCGGCGTTCAGTGTACTTGAATTCTTTAGTAGCTCGAATGCCCCATTTTATCTTTCGGCAAAATTTGCTGTTCCTATCAGCAAATTGAGAATTTTCACCCTACCAAAAACTTCCTTTCAGGGAGCCCTTGTGCACAATTGTATATTGTAATATAAGATAGCGTCAAATTGGGCCTGGTTGCATTAAAACGTAGATCTGAAGGTATCCAAATAATTTAATAATATTACTTTATAGCATAAGCTATAGCAGGGGCAGTTACAGACTACCAATTTAAGGGGGGTGAGTCATGCTGAAGAATGACCCCTCCCAACCATGAACGAACTTACGGATTTGGTACTAAAATTATCTGAAACTGCCTAGGGTTCCATAAAAAGCACCAAATCGGCCAGGAATAAAGTATTTAGTAGAGCATAAACGTTACTAATTTCTTTCATTCTTCTTCTTCTCCTTCAAGTGGCACTACAGCCCGTCATGGGCCTTGGCCTGATCCACAATTTTGCTCCAGACCGCCCTCTGACCGACCTTCTCCCTCCATCAGCGGATCTTCATTGTTTCCAGGTTTGCAAGACCATCATCCAACCATCTCTTTCTAGGTCGTCCTCTGGTCCTGGATCCCAAAGGTTTCCATTTCAGGATCTTTTTCAGTCTAAAATTATTGTCTGTTCGCTCAGTGTGACCAAGCCATGAAAGACGGTGTACTTTTATAAAGCGAACCATATTTTTTCCTTTAAAGATATTCTCAATTTCAATATTAGTTCTTACTCTCCACTGATCACCCACCTTCAAAGGATCAGTGATTCTACATATGACCTTTCGCTCAAAAATTAGTAGGTCTTCTACATCGTTTTTATTCAGGGTCCAGGTTTCACTTCCATGTATCACAATTGATCGGATGATTGCTTTATACAGTCTGTATTTTAATGATTTCGACAGCAATTTGTTTTTCAGAACGTAGCTGTATAGAAAATATGCCCGGTTTCCTTTTATGATTCTGGCCTGTATTTCTTCGGTGTTACCTCCAGAGTTTGTAATAATGGAGCCTAGATAAGTGAAATTATGCATCCTTTCGAAGTCAAAATGATCAACAGAAAATTTCTCTAACTGATCGTTTGCGGTTATGCCTCTCTCCATGATTTTCGTTTTTCCCACATTAATTTCAAGCTCTACATCTGCAGCAGCGTTGATTAAACGTTTAATGATAGATATCAATGTTGATCTTCTTCTACATAATATTACCAAGTCGTCTGCAAAGGCACAAATCTGTGCTGTTTTATAACATATTGTTCCATTTAAATCTAACTGACGCACAACATATTCCAAAATCAGATTAAATAATAGAGGTGAGAGTGCATCACCCTGTCGCACACCCATATTAATATCAAATTCTTCAGTTTGGCCCTTCTGTACAATGACTGCAGCCCTGGATCCATGTTAAGGTAAGATCAATAAGTTTGACTAATTTCATTGATATTTTTCGCTCAACTAAAACTTTTACCATTCTTTTCTTGTCCACCCTATCAAAAGCTTGTCTTAAGTCCCCAAAAAGGGCACATAGGTAAGTATTGTATTCATTGAATTTCTCGAAAATATTTCTTACCATATGAATTTGTTCTGTCGTTGAGTGGTTGACTCTAAAACCACATTGGTATTCGACAAGTGTTGCTTCTGCAAAAGGTACCAGTTTTTGGTAGATAATGCATGTAAAGGTTTTGTAGGTGACATTGAGGAGCATAATGCTCCTATAATTATTGCAATCGAATCTATCTCCTTTCTTGTGAATAGGTTAACAATTAATATATAACAATTAATCCCATTTTCCAGTCATCTGGGATTACTTCATCATTCCACATTTGCATTATCAATTTATACATCCTCATCATTACCTTTTCACCCGCCATCTTCAGGAATTCTGCTCCATCACTCCCCAGTGCTTTATTTGAGAGTAGTTTTTTCACAACACACAACATTTCTTTCATAAGCAATGAAAAAAGAAGCAGTATTTCAAATATTTACTTTAAAAAAAATGATGAATTGAAAAAATTACTGAAATCGTTTACATTTTATTCCAAGTGCTTGAACACAATATGGACTCATTATATTGTAGACGGTTTGGGGGGGGGGACATGACCCCTAGGGTGGTTCAAAAAAACTTTTTTTCAGCTGGAGTCCAGGGTCCAGGACACCCTGGACTCCAGCTGCTTTTTTTTTTTTTTTTTTTTTTTTTTTTAATAGACTTACTAACAGCATTATGCTGCAAGAGTTTTAGCTTCTTACTGAAATTTTAAGCGGGTGCTCAATGACCCCTTAATTTAACATTAGCCGTAGCATAGAAAATGTCACAAATTTATAAACATTTAATTTCCCCATATGTTTTTGTGCGAATAATTATTTTATTGCAATGTATATGCATATTACTCGTGTATATTATAATATATAGCATTGCTTTTTCAGTTCAATGTATTTTTTAACCCCCCTCCCCATTCCTATAAAGTTTTTGGGAGGGAGTCGTTGAGCATCCTCTTTCAGTTATAATAGGAAGCTAAAATTCGTCCAGTATATTGCTATCCACAAGGCTAAAAATATTGAGGGGTGTCCTGTTATCCAGGAGAAACTTTTTTTTTTATCACCCTAATGACCCCCATGACCCTCCCTTTGTATGTTGTGTCCGCCACTGAGCTAAAGCACCAAATGAAGTTCGTGCACAGCATCCTCAAAAGTCATAGTTGGACCATGAGCGAAAAGAATCTCAAAAAATCAAAAACCGGGTTGCGTATCAAATGCGTTTCTTTTAATGTACACCGAAAGTTCGCGAAGTTAGTTTAATCAACAAATGGAGGAATTTGCATCGCCGCCTTCTTTCATTCCATCATTTCTCGCTATTCATCCAAAAACATTATATCTCTTGCTTATGAACACATAAAAAGAATACAGACCATTCGTTTACAAAATTAATGATCTGGTGGTGGAAAGACGGATGGTTCTAACCAGTTCGCTCCGAAAGGAGATAAATCTTTTTTTCGTAAGGAAAATGAAGACGAGAAGTCGATATTAATGGTTGGATCTGAAAAGCATAAGAATTGCATTCGCGAAGGTCAAGGATGTTGGTCGAAGAATTTGATTACAAAAGAAATAAATGATGCAGATTTTTTTTTCTTTTTTTTTTAAAATTATGTACGTCTTTATTTCATCAGTCTCAGTTGAATGATTTCAAACAATTGAAAAATTTGCTTTTCGAGAAGATATGCATTCTGGCATCTCAGAAAAAAAACTCAAAAAGCTAAAATCTTAGGTATTTTTATACATTTTTATTTTTCAGTAAGTAAAATTAATTCGATGTAAGGTCAAAGCCAAAGGTCTTTAATTCATCTTAATGATGGATCTCCCCTGGAATATTTCAAGCATATTTCTATCTTTGTTAACCCAACCTCTCACCACCCCGTTATTCTTATTATTTGTTTTAATGTAGTTGCTATCAGATACAGCATGAAGAAAAAGTGTCCAGTTAAGGGGCGCCACGAGGAATTTTGGGCAAAAAATCTTCGAAGAGCTCCTGGTTTTAACATACATTTCAATCTTAATGCGATAGCTTCTTTACAGACAACTCTCGGTAACTCGAAGTCCCAACGAAGGCTAAAACGTACGAGTTATTGGTATTTCGAGTTATAGGAAGTTTCTACAACAGTCTCCAGAGTTTGGGAGACAATGAAAACTTTGAGATAAAGGAATATTTGAGTTATAAACTTCGAGTTATTGAGATCCGACTGCACAAGTAAGGCCTGTTGTGATTCTTCCTCTTCAGGCTGCGGTAGTGGCAGTGGAATAGCCAAGGGGTGAGTGAAAACGAAATGAGTAAGAAAACTCAAAAATGAAAATATTGGTTTTTCACACATAATTTCCCTGTTCTAGAGAACTTGAATTTGAGAAGAAAAAATATTGAACCGCTCCAAATTGATATTCTGGTTTCGCCACTGGGTAGTATTGTTGCCGCCTGGGGAATTGACCAAACGAATGAATAACATCCGTGAGCAAACAAATTCTATTGAAGAATGCTTAAGAATGTCTCCCTAAACGGTATACCTTTGATCCTTTGAACTTCGGTCTGAAAAGAGTGAAGCAATATGAAAAGATTATTTTTTAAATTATTTTCCCAAATTAAACGAAACAAAGTGTTTCTGGTTTCCGTGCACTGTAAAAACTGCAGGTTGCATTACGTATCATTAAGGTTTAAATGTTGTAGCACCAGCGGCATACTCCCGTAAAGGTGCCAATTGATTCTTTATTGAACCCATAAGTGACCCTTAAAGGTGCCACTTAGTTCCGTATGGCACTTCTAAGGATGCCATTTGGCTCCCTCTGGTACCCTTAAGGGTGCCATTGAGAGTCAAATAGCACCCTTAAGGAGGCGCCGCTAGTGCTACAACGTTTTACCCTTACAGGTGCCAATGCAACTCTCAGTTTTAATAGTGTAGGTAATTGCCCTCCTCCCACCCACTCGTAATTTATGCTTATTGGCGACACGAAAAACGTTTCTGACTCCAGCCTTAGTGGGATGGTGGTCATGAAGTAGGTGTTAGAGTAAACGAAGTAATTTATCTCAAAAAGAGTGATTGGACAGGACTAATGACAGCATTCAAACATATTTAAATTTTAAATATCATGGTATTATAATTATCAGTAAGAAAAAAAAACAGAAATTTTTTCTTGACAACTAAACTCTCGCTATTTTCGAAATAGTTCTTTTCTATGCACAGGTTTTAGAAATAATAAAAGTTCATTCCATCATTGAAAAGCTGCTTTTAGTATACATCTTTATAAAGTTTTAATGTATTTAGAAGTTGGAAAATGAAACTGATGAAGATTGTCTTCAACAGAAGAACAAAAAAAGAAAAAATGAAAATATATTCTTCACCTTTATTATTCAGAGGTTCATTTCTGAAAGCACGATAAAATGAACAAAGTTTGTTATATGAATGAATTACTAATGTTTTAATGCACAAAAATTGCAAACAAATTGTTCTTGTCTCCTTTAAAAAGTTTCTCGCAAAATTTTTTAAAACATTAAAGAGAAGAAAAGATAAATTTAATGTGAAAAATATTCTTTCAGCTGGCATTATCATTCATTATTTGGTAAATAATCAAACTTTTATCGAATCTGAGGAAAAGGAAGTTCAAGTTTACCAATTTCACTTTATTTTCTAGGCCTGTAAAAAAATGCTTTTAGCACCATGTTAGTGTTCTAGAAACGTATCCTTCTGACAGCCTTTATTTACATTCTAACTACTGATTGACTGAAAAGTGATGATGATAAGTAAGCTTAAAGAAGACAATAATCTTGCTTAACGCAACAAAAAAAAATGATGACAACAAACCAAAATTAGCTGAAAATCCGAAATAAAACAACTCACTTTGGGTGCGATAGCTAAGTATTTTTTTGAGCAATCACGATTGCTTATTGCTTTCATTTGACTGTTTTTGATGTCCTATCATTTTATTTTCCCACCGCCACCCTCTGCACCATCACCGTGGACAGGCTGGCTCCTCACGATGCTGCACCTATAGCGAAAGCCGTCTCCCGGTTACATCCATGTCCTACACACACGCGCATACATACACAACTACACACACACACACGCGCACATACACACACACAAACACATACACACATACACCTACACACACATACACCTACACACACAAACACATATACACACAAACACATACACACACAAACACACACGCATACATACACACAACTATCCACACATTCCTGCCTGCACACAGACACAAACACATATGCCTACACACACATACACATACCCCCCACACACACATACACATACCCCCCCACACTTATGCCAACACACAGACACAAACACACATACCCCGTACACACAAACACCCCCCCCCCCCCCACACACACACACAAACACACATGTCTACATACACACACTCGTGATTGCGAAAAACATAATTTGAATTCAAGATGTCAAAATTCAAATTATTTTTTTTTTCCGAACTGATTATTTTGTTGTGAAACTTTATTATACACAAATAGGGTATTCTTGATAAGATAATAACGCATGTAGCAATAGTTTTTTGAGTACATTTGCATATAATTTAAATGATAGGGGAAGCTGCTGTACCCATGGACGGTTTTACCTACGGACGTTGGTCGGAAAATTCCAGGTATGGTCCAGTCGAGAGAGATCCTAATCAACGTGTGTGTCACAACCCTCTCCAATACCCCAGAAAGTTTCAACGCCATCAAACGAACATTTAAGATTATATCACATTTTTTCGGCTTTAGTATCTAAGTAAAAAAAACATAAACAATTTCTTTTTTTTACTCTGTCGTGGATTGTATTATTCATTTTTGCTGTAGGTATCATGATTTCCTACATTTTGAAGGTTTTGCTTCCGATTTTTAATGTTGTAAACCTGTGGTCCTGTCGATGTGACTGCATTGCAAAACCAAAACGGCATACCTTTGTGCCTAAGGACACACATCCATGTGTACCCACTGACAGCACTTTTTAGTCACCTTGGGTCACACCTGAGTCTTCTTACAATGTGAAGTACCTCAAAGTGGTGACTTGTCATCAACGTCCAAAATTTGCTTTTAACAATGATGATGAATTTGAAGTACGACTTGAAAGTATAGTGTTGAAGTAACCCCCACACCTGTTGTAGGATCTACAGACCGTCAATCCCACCTGTTTTTATTTGAAATCGACTTTTCTAGATTTTTTTGGTTTAATCTAAACTGAGTTTTTTTTGTAATGGGTTAATATTGGTTAAAGGTTTCAATTTGCATATAAATTGAAGTTATTATGTAAGTACATAGAGAGTCATACTATCATGAATCTAGTTATTTTTTTGTTTAAAAACATATTAATTATTTATAACATCATTAACTCTCTTAAGACTTGTAACTTTTTTAAACCGTTCACTGACGTTAAAAATTAAGGAAAATTAAAAAAATTGAAAAAAACCTTCGATTAATTTTTAAAGTTTAATTTCTGTTGGATATGTTATTTAATGTTATTTTCAGTGGATGTTGAAAGTATTTCAATATAATATGGCTTGTGAAAATGCATTGAGTATAAATTAGTTCCTCAGACCTATTTATATATTATTGTTTTATATGTCTATGGGTACAAAGGCACCTGTCCACAGGGTGGAACGGGTTGCTGTACCCACGGACAAAAAAGATGGTTTTTAAGAAAAAAATTTTGAGGTTGAAAGCTTTGAGATTTTCACCTGACAAAAATTGTCAAATTAGATGATAAGTTGTAGTGTCTGTCAGAAAAAATTTTCGATCCATTATCCATTCCCAGAGACCAGCAAAAATTGAAAAGTAAATTTTGTCCATGGGTACAGCAGCTTCACCTACTCATATGATACGACTCGTTTGCAAAGCACTGGTAATTTAACACACGAGAAAAAATAAACAAATAAGAAGAAACAAGATGTAAAGAAATTCTAGGTATGAAGTAGCAATTTATTTATATTAGCAAAGTAAATAAGATGTTTTGGTTCTTGACACTGTTGTGTTATTTTTATTACAATCGAGAGTCATTGTCTTTTGGTCATTAGTACATCTTTCACATACTCCTGAATAGTCTGTTGTGTAGTACTTTGATGACTGGAGTATCGCAAATTCAAATTCTCAAGGGCAAAATTAGCAATCGCCACATGTCACAGGGCGACTAAATGAAAAAAAAAATTGTGATCAAAAAATTATCTCTTGAGCGCCATCTTACAGAATAAATTTATGAACTTAAAGCGTACAAAAGGTACTGAGTAACTAATGAAAACGTTTCTAAGAAAATCCAGAAATCTTTTTATTTTGATTTCTTAAACTTTTTTGATCACAAAAATAATATTTTTTGATGTATGAATTTTAATACATTCAAAAAAAAAAAAAAAACTCATCGTTTTGCACTTTGAGTTTAAAAAAAAAAGTGGTCACTATTTCACTATTAAAAAATGGCGGCAAAGGAATTTTATACCATCGGCCACTGGCAACTAAAGAATTTTCCGAGTACTTCCCCAAATTAAGGGACCCACTGACCAGGGCTGCGGAGTCGGAAGGAAAATGGCCGACTCCGACCCCGACTCCGACTCCTGGATTTTGAAGCGCCCGACTCCGACTCCGGATGTTTTTGATTTTTTTAATTGTATTTTTTCAACTCCCTCTCTCCCTTCAGGGAAAGGGGGAAAACCTCTAAACA
Source organism: Uloborus diversus (assembly GCF_026930045.1). Classification (NCBI taxonomy): domain Eukaryota; kingdom Metazoa; phylum Arthropoda; class Arachnida; order Araneae; family Uloboridae; genus Uloborus; species Uloborus diversus. The sequence continues at coordinate 111,971,861 of NC_072736.1, forward strand.
GAGATTGAAATATTGATTCCTTTTCATGAAAATTTCGCATTTTGTTTTTTATTGTAAACCCAAGACGCATACAACGTTAGAAATTCAATTTAAAAATCAAATTTTCCAGCAGTTACGAGTTAAGAAGTGAGATGACTTAAAAATCCCTTTTAAAAAATTTGAAAAGGATTATCTGCAATTTGCCCCCCTTTAATGTTTAACAAATAGATATTGATCAAATCGTGTGTTTTCAATTTTTGAAAGCTGTAACTTGAGAGAAAAAAAGCTTTTTTTTTTTTTTCTAAATCCAAGTTCTTGAGAGGGGGTGGTTTTCCCTGGGTGACACCCATCAGGTAGATGACACCCAAAGTTAATTTCAGAGTTTATAAATACTTTAATTATGAAAATTTTCGCGAATATATTTTAAATTATATTTCATCAATCAAATTTCAACGAAAATAGGGCACATATACATCAGGAGCTAATTTTACACAAAATGCGGCCGGTATACAAATTTATACGAATAGCTTTTACTATACCTATATTTCTTCTTCGCTAAATTTTTAATTTAAATTTTATTGTCTGCTTTAGAATTAACCTTAATGTTAAGATTTTAAGATTAGCTGCAATCATTGAGTGTTGCAATCAAGAAATCATTTACACTTATTTTGTTCTATACTTTTTAGTGAGAACCAAGCTTATAGAAATAGTCTTAATAAAGAAAAAAACATTAGATTATTTTTCATCGGATCTTTTGGATTCGTGCTTTCGCGCCAGAACGTTTTTGAATTTGTCGATCACCCTTAAATGTTTCAACCTTAGCTACGGGCCTCGACTTATTAATTTGTTACGTTTCTTTCGCTATTTTATAACTGAGATCGAACAAAACACTATATTTCTATTTTTATTTGAAAGTGATTACTTGAAAATGTTAGGCAACAAAACCGTTTGCTGACAGTCGCTATTAGTTAAGTTAAAAAGCAAGCAAACTAGAGGACGGCTACAGTAAGTTCGGTAAGCATTCAGGCTAGCTGATTGCCATAATGGCAGTTATTTTCTCATTAGTATCTTTTTATACATGTAATTGAACCAATTGGTAGTCAGTTTTTAAAAAATGCAAGGAGAGTCAGTGAAAAGGAAAGAAAAAAAGAAACCCGGAGTCGGAGTCGGAGTCGGCAAGTTTTCTAACAACTCCGACTCCGACTCTTTTACCCCAAAATCAGTCCGACTCCGACTCTTCGACTCCGACTCCGACTCCACAGCCCTGCCACTGACCCAGACGGGATGAAAGCTTTCGTGCTATGTTTTAACAAAGGTACGAGTATATTTTGCTCTTTTAAAGGATATAACCCAGAATTAATTAAAAGAACACGCGAAAATATGCCATAGTTCATGATTTTAATTGACCTCTTTACTAATTGCACACAAACTCAAAATAGTTTGTAGTTTTCAATTCATTGCCCTGATTTAAAAATTAAATAAAAGGCAATTACAATCACAACTTAATACACCATCAACTACATTCCCCAGTAATTCTTCCTAACAACTTTTAGACACAATTAAAAAAAAAAAACTTCCATCCTGAAACAACTTCAAAAGATTTTCCCCAAAGGCAAGAAATACCGACGCAAGTTTATTTAATCTTTTAATTAGGACTCGGCTATCAACAAGTGGTACAACAAGTGGTTTCTACGGATTCGTTCCTGCCCACCTAAAGTTGGCCTTATGGTCGCAGGTATGCGGCTACATCTGAAGACACAAGGATGATCCTAATTCTGTCATGGTAACTAACGATTCTTTCGACCTCTAGGAACTATGCGAATTTGAATCAATCTTAATAGGTCATTTCACTTCCTTTTTCCGTTAAGTTTCCTTCGATGTTTATGTACATTTATTTTATTTATTTTTTCTTTCTTTATTTTTATTGTTCATAGTCATCGTCTTTAGAAAGTTTGTTAGAATGCTTCTTTATAAGAGAAGGTATTTAAAATATGTGAAATCTGACAAAATTATTTCCACGTAGTCAGTAGTACCGGGCGTTTATAATGTGTCGTAAAGACACACGATAGAAATGAAACTTCTCTCTTTTTTTTTTTTTTTCTATTATGAACTGTTACTTCAACCGTCTGTTTTCAGAAAAATACTAAAAATACTCGAAATCCACTTTTTAATTGTTGCCAAAACAATGAAAAATAATCGTAATTATAATATAAAATTATAATATAAAAATAGTCGTTATATCGTTTTTTCTTTTTCTTTCATTCTGAAATTCTGTTTTTTGAAGTGAAACTTTTTATGCAAAGGCTTTGAAGTTCTGATTCGTAATCTTTTGTGAGACGGAAGTGACGCAGTTGTTTTAAATTGTTGCCAAAAAACAATGAAAAATGATTGTAATTATAAAGTTTTTTTTTTAAATTAATTTAACAAATTAATTTTTAAGGCTAAACTTAAAACAGCATATATTTTTGCATTTTGGAGATTTTAAAGTTTTCAAACAATTTTTCAAAGATTTCTTTGATTCAAGTCAAGTCATCAGTGTAAAAGCGGAATCCACATTGTTTAAGTTCAGCCTTGAAATCAGTTTGTTAACTTTTGTTGAAAAAGTTAAATTTATAATTACGATTACTTTTCATTGTTTTTGCAACAAATAAAAAGTGGATTTCGAGTATTTTTTTGTTTTTTCCTACTTAATAATCTATTTTATTCATTAAAATGTACAATTTTGTAGGGAATATGCCTAAGTCAGGCGCAGAAAGAACAAGAGCGCGGTGTGAGAGAAAACAGGCGGTTGAAATAACAGTTCATAATGGAAAAAAAAAAGAAAAGTTTCATTTCTATCATGTGTCTTTACGGCACACTATGCATATATTTTATTAGATTTATGATTTTTTGTGTTTAACTCTTCGGTTGTAATTTGCTCTAAAATCGTTTTCGCATGTTAAAATGCGTACATAAACGTATGTACACTCTTTCATGTTAAGATCTTATGGTTTTTATAATTGCACAAAAGACAAAGTAAATATGACACCTAACAGCACACGATGGGGACAATAATGCATAATTGCTCATTAAATTCTCAAATTCATTATATTCTATTCTCAACTCACTCTGAAATTCATTTATTCGAAATAATGAACCATTACTTACAGAAATAGATTAAAACTTAAGAATTAAAATTCGTGATGAAATTATGAAATTTTTTTTTAATTCCAGGCTTTAAACATTTTTAAATAATACAGACCGAAAAACTAACGTATATATTTCCTTTGCGTAATACATATTGAACACATATTCTTTTTCATAATACATATTGAAATTTCAGAAACAAAATTCCGTAGAATTCCTGTTTATTAACTTCTGGAATAAAATGAAACACCAAGAAATGTTTATTCCCACAAACGCAATATTCCTTTTCTAATCTCCCATCAAATAATTCTGTTTTTTAAGTATTCTGTTAGCTAAAGATAAAAATCTCTTCTTCAGAGACAAAGCCCAGTCATTTGGGCCAGTTGAAACTGATGAAGAGAGTTAAAATGTATCTCATAATAATACCATGATGCGGAAATTATACCAACTAACGTGACGTAACATTACCATAGCAACGCTTTTCATCAACCCAAAAGTGGGAGCGTTGCCAAGCAGTCTATTTAAAAGTTGCTATGAGGCGAAATTCTCGGAAGTGTTTTTTAGTGAGGAGTCAATAACAAGCTACGGTATCCGGGGGGTAAAAAGTGTGTCAAGGTTTACTTGCACTCCTATAAAATTTAAGTAAAATGTTTACTCAAATTGAAATTTTCGTTCTTTGCGAACTTTTTTGAGAAATCACGAATTGCTCATTATCCTCACCACTTGACCAAAGCTGATGTTGCTCTGATTTTTTCAGATTAACATGACGACGACTGTTTTTAATATTTCTTTAGAGGGCGAAATTTTCGTCGTCAGAGTCTCAAATCGTCTGCGGTTAGATTTTATTCATATTTTTTTCAGGGCTTAACTAAAGGAGACTTAACATTAAAAAATGGTTTTATTTTGTGTAAAATTACGTTTTTTCGGGAAAAAAGAACACTTTACACCTATATAGATGAACTTAAACAGCAAAACTTCATCTAAATACAAAAATGGAGGGAATTATTAAGTCGGAAGTTAAGATTGATAAGAAATAAAAATGCAAAGCATTTTTTATTAAATATGTGGTTATTTTACACGGACTCGTTTTCAACGAAAACTCGGTCATTAAGAGTAAATATCGTTAATCGAGTTCAACTGTATTTAAGTCTTTTAACTATATTAAGTCTATATTAAGTCACGCTTTGAGGGGGAGGGGAATTCGTGAAATTGTTGCAGTTTGTGACGAGGGGGGGGAGAGTAAAAAAAGTGCGAGGTCAAGCATTTTTTATTAGAATATGTTTATGAAAAATAGCGTGACATGTGAAAAAGGGGTAAGGGGTAAGGTAAAGTGTGACAAGGGGGGGGGGGGGGGAGTCAATAATTTAAAAAAAATGATTTTTTTAAATTAGGATTTAGGGAGTTAAAATTTTCCAGGGGAGGATAGTTGTGTTCAACACATCACATCACACCCGAGGGTCCTGGTTATGTTAGATGTTTTCATCTCTATAAAAATCAAATTTTTATGTAGATGAAAACATCTAAACAACAAAATACATATAAAAATGCATAATTATATTAAGTTTCCAAAATCCAGGGGTGTCAATTGACCCCCCCCCCCCCCCGATCGCCCAACTGACGGGCCTGGTAGAAGGGGAGCCAAAAACGTTTTTAAAAAATCGTGACATCACTTATAGACAGACCCTGAGACAATTTTAAGTGTCTTAGAAATTGTCACAAACGGGAGATATCATAAAAGTCCTATCGATCAAGACCTGTCCCTGTCTCCAGACCAATCATAATCAATTCTGTTTATTGAACCATTAATAACTTCGGGGACTTGACAAGCATGTGCTGTCTGGTGACTGCAAAAGTATATTTCCCCTATCTGAGCAGTTTTGATGGCCCATACATTTCCGCCGTTATCGCCAAAAGGAGATAAAAGCTCACCAGCGAGGGACTAACTACCCCACCAACCTCAGAGGGGTTAACAGCAGCATAACTCCTGGAAGAGTGATTGCTATCTCGATTTTCTTGAGGAGGACTGTTAAGTATGCGGGGAAAACTAGATAATATGTGGTGCAGACTTTCTGAGTGCTCTTAGTGCAAGATAAAGACAGAATTTTATTTGTTTATTTTCAGCGCAAAAAGACAGTGACTTCAAGGGAATGCCAGATAATGATGGGTATCTTAATCAGTATATTTACTGTCCCTTTGCTCGATTTTATCTTCCTTTTTTTTCGTTGTAATAGATATGTTTTTGAAAGCAGAACTTAGAAGATTACGCTGAAATTTGCTGTAATTAAAAACACATTTTTCAGAAATGTTTTTCGTTTGGCTACTTTTGGCTTATTTTAATACTTTTAGTAAAGTTATTTTGTTATAATAAGCTTTTTGTTCTCCAGAAAATATTTTTTAACATTAATTTCCGGTTAGTTTGCAATTTATTTATTTTTCGAAGATTGATCTGAAATATTTTATTATGAGAAACACATTTTTCATTTATCTTTTTTTTTAATTTTAATATTTTATTTAAAGTTAGTTTTTTTCCGTTCGATTTTTTTGCCCCAGAAAATATTTTGCACTTTAATTTTCAGTGACTTAGTAATTTATTTTCCGAAGTTTGTGCTGAAATCGTCTACTGTTAGAAACATATTTTTCAGAAACAGTTGAATTTTCTACTTTTTTCTTATTTTCGTAATTTCTATAAAGTTATTTTATTTTAATAAGCTTATTCCTTTTTCCTAGAAAATATTTTTTTGACTTTCATTTTTAGTGTTGTGGTAATTTATTTATTTTTCGTAATATATGTGCTTTAAAATGCAGAGAGAATTGAATGAAATCGCAAAACCCAGTGCTTTATTTATCTTTTATGCTATAAGTGAACTCAGTCAACACCGGACGCCAGGTAACCGTCTTTTCAAGTATTGACGCTTAAAAATTTGAAAATGAAATATTCTGCATTTTTACTGAGTTTTATAGAATCAGTCTAGACTTCATCCTTAAGATTTAGAAAAAATGATGGTAAAACTGCGAAATGTAAAAATTTTGAAAATAAAATCAGGTACCTAAACTTTCCCTGACCTCAAGGGAAAAAAAAAAACACATTTATTTCAACTTTTGTGGTCAAACATTGATTTATACTTCGTCAAAGTTAACTTATATGGAGGGTCCGACAAATCCTGGGAAACAGGTGGTCCGTACGATTTTTAAAAAAATACTACCTTGTAAACTAATTCCTTCCGAGCAAAAATATTTCACAAGCCATGTTACACTAAATTTTCTTATGAACACTGAAAAATAACTTGTCAGGCGCCTAAAATGTTTTCCCGGTTCTTACAAGTCTACATTTTGTGTCGGTCTCTATTTATATGTAATTTTGCATGCATTCATTAAATGTGTGTGTGTTCGAAACTGGAAAAGAAAGTCTGAAACTGGAAAATGTTACCGGTGATTTACCGGACTAATCTGATCTTTCCCGGCGTCTTTCGTGTGTGAATGTTGATATTCACCGGATAATTTCAACATTTTCCAAATTTCGGACTTTTACAGAACATAATATATATTTTATATTAAAATAAATACACATAAATATGAATACTCCAAGGATGAATATTTAGATTTTTCAATTCCGAAACAATAATGAGAAATAATTGATTCATGAGTCATGGCTAGTTTCATGTGAAGAGGGGATTTAGTTTTCCAAAAAAAAAAAAAAAAGCAATAAAGGATCTATTTTCCGGTACGTTACGGCACCAATTCAGCCGTGGTATATTTTTTGTCAGATATATTCTTCAATCTTTAATTAACCCATTCTATAGTATCCATTTACTCATACAATTAAATGCTAGTGATCAACCCCTCCCCCCTCTTCTTGGAACGAAATGTATACACATATAACTCTAGTACTAGCAGCTCTGGTGGGTGCTACTCAAGGGTGCTCACCTAGGGGAGGGGGTCATGGCGCAGACTGCGCCATTGGAATTTTTAGGCGGGTGTTTTAAGGGGTATTTTTCTTTTTTGAGGGGCTCTTAGTTTCTGGGGGGCTTCCCAATATTTAGAAGGGATGCGCAGTTGTTCTTATGGGGGGGGGGTGGACACCCCTGTGCTGCTATACAGCATGATTCAGAAAAAAAATTCAATGAAAGTCTACCTAGGATCTGAACATTTCACGCGTTTTACTCGAAACTATAAAAAGTCCACGAACATCCCTTTGCTTCTCACTGTCTCAATTTAATGCTGGGTTTTTTGTTCATTTTTCTCTCATCTTGGAAGGGATTGGAATTCTCTTTCAACGCGTGTTGATGATTGGCACTAGCGCAGCCAGAAATACCTCCTGAAGGGTTTTTTAAAAAAATCAAAACAGCCCTTTCATATGCAAAAACCACTATGTTAGAATTTGCATTTATTATGAAACCAATGGCTCTGGGGGGGGGGTTCACCTCCACCCCCCCCCCCCTTCACTGCGCCACTGATGATTGGAAAAGCATCTAGTGCTAGCTTATTTCTCCTCAAGGTGTTTTGATTCGGAACTTTCCTCCTCTCTCAAAATAGCAATCTTGAATGTCAAAACACATCTCTTATATCACGAGAATAGTTATGAGGACTTATAATCATATTTATTACGGCTGTTTTCCCGACAGCAAAAGCGGACATGATTTAGAAGTAGGAATGACCTTGACGAACCAGCGATCTTGAAAGTGGCTTCGGAAGAATAAAACATAAACAAATACGCTTAGAAATTAACTCCCGTCAAAACGCAGATGCGTTCTTGTTCCTTGTCGAAACGGGTTTCGGAAGTGAAGATATTAAGGGTTAAAAGACCCGGACATATTAAGAAAACATTGCAGAAGAAAATACGCTCTTCGTGTTGATGACCTAGGTTATACAAATAATGACCACTGGGCATTTTTCAGGTCAGTGCCGAAAGCAGGGCCCAGGAAAACTCACATTCCATACTTAAAATTTAAATTCTGCTCTAAAAATCGTATATGAATCATTGCTGTTCCAAAACGGTAACAGCATTGTAATAAACAGAAGAAAAAAAAACTAATCAAAAAAAGAATACCTACTTCGTTTCACGTTTAATTACTCAAGAAAATCTGAAACACATTAAGCGATTTTGAAACATTGAAACGAAAATAAAATTTAAATAGTATTGATTTTGACATAATAAAAACGGAATTTAAAACAAGTTTGTGAGACACGGATTTCTTGTTTCGAAAATTTAGAGATTGAAGGTTAAAAGATCCGGACATATTAAAAAACATATTGCAGAAGACAATATACCTTTCTTGTTCATGACCTGGGTGAAACAGATAATGACTACTAAGTATGTTTAAGGTCAGTGCCAAAAGCATAGCTCAGAAAAATTCGAAATCCATATTTAAAATTTGAACTCTTCAGTAACCAGATGTATTTTCAACGCTTCAACTAGTGTATTTCACGCATTGACAATCGGATATAAACCTCAAATATTTACATGAAATACACCGAAATGTATTTTCACTCTTTTTATTTTAAACTAAATTTTAGCATCGTCGAAAGGGGAGGGAGATCAATTAAAAATGTTAAAACTTTGCATTTTAATAAGTTTTTTTTTTTTTTGAAGTTTAAAGTGTCAGCATTTTAAAAGTTAAAAAATTTAAAAAACACACATTTTTCCATTGAGAAGAGATAAAATGGAACGAGTAAATGCTTTCTTTCATGAAACCAAGATCCCAAGTCACGTGATAAATTTTAAAGCAAAGCACTGGAAGAAATCAGATTTCTTTCGCTTGTTTCACGCAAAACGTGCCAACCATTTGTCGTTGTTGAGTCACGTGACTTGGGGTTTTTGAGTCAGCTTTTGCTAAGCCAATGATTGTACTTGCTCCCTCCGTTTTAATTCCTGCTCTAAGATTTTTCTTTCCCTGCTTTCTTTCAATTTATCCCAAGAACTTTTTTTAATGAAATTTTTTATTACTGTGGTATTCACTGCTTTCGCGTTTTCGCTCCTCAAAAATTAATGTCACTTCTCTAAAATGTTAAGGATTATGTTCATGACTTGAAACAAAAATAAATAAAATTCCAGCTATATATATCTCTGGTTATACCAATACCTTTTTTTCAAAAATATTCCTAAAACTAGTGGTACCAGCACGGCTTTGCCCGTAATAGAAAAATTAAAAGGTCTTTTGGTTCGCCTGTATATTTACAAATAAAATATGGTGAATTTTCTCGCCAATTGGCTTGTACCCATGTTACAGTTCCACGTTATGATAATTTCGTATTTCGCCAACTGGCTTGTGCCAATGTTACGGTTCCACGTTATGAAAATTTCGTAATTTTCTCGTCCATCTTATGATAATTTTGTTCTTAAAATTGGAATAGAAAAAGAACCACATCGAATTTTCAAAAAATCGCTTCGAGGTGCACATCCCCATGCTACAAACTAACTTTGTGCCAAATTTCATGGAAATCGGCCGAACGGTCTAGGCGCTATGCGCGTCACAGAGATCCAGACATCCAAACATCCTCCGGACATCCAGACAGAGACACTTTTAGCTTTATTATTAGTAAAGACGATAATACATACCATTCTATATTTAACATTTAAATGTTCAGAAAATAATTGCTCATTTAGCAACTTCAAAACCTTTACTAATAATAAAGCTGAAAGTCTCTCTGTCCGCATCCCTGTCTGTCAGGATCTGTGTGACAAGCATAGCGCCTAGACCGTTCGGCCAATTTTCATGAAATTTGGCACAAAGTTAGTTTGTAGCATGGGGGTGTGCACCTCGAAGCGATTTTTCGAAAATTCGATGTGGTTCTTTTTCTATTCCAATTTTAAGAACAAAAATATCATAAGATGGACGAGTAAATTACGACATTATCATAACGTGGAACCGTAACATGGGCACAAGCCAATTGGCGAGAAAATTCACCATACATTATTTGTAAATATACAGGCGAACCAACAGATCTTTTAGCTTTCTATTACGGGCAAAGCCGTGCGGGGGTACCACTAGTATTAAAATAAAAGAGAAAATATAAGTATTACTGATTTGGACGTGAAACAAAAACGGAATTGGAAAATGAATTCATAAAACCAGGAGTTTCTCATTCCCAAATAGAATAAACTACCCGCCTACATCATGCAAATCATTCAAAATGGAAAACTAAATTACCTATTCATCATACAGAATGTCAAAAATCGGAACGTCCAAAAGCCGGAACGTCAAAAATCTGAACGCATATTTCAAGACTCTTAAGCCGAAAATCAGTGATTTTTTTAAAATGAGTATATGGAGAGTATATAAGTATTTCAGTTTTCTTTGTTAAGTTACTGCATAATAATTTCTCAAACAGTACATACAATACAGTACTGTAAATAATCGTTATTTTTATTTTTTGGTAAGTAAACAATGGAGTTATTTTTGTCTAATTTTGTTAAAAAATGTAATTACATATTGTAGCGTATTATATGTTATGTACAAATTGTACAACCACTCCATTTGTTTGAATGTCATATTTTTTCTATAAACAGTATTTTCTTTTTCTTGGTTATTTTCAAAAATTCGAACAACTTAAATCCGAATCATGGTCCCAGTTACTTCGAATTTTTAGAATACCATTGCGTAATTGATGTAAGTAAAACATGAGACTAAACTGAACTCAATTCCACTAAAAGAAAAGCAATTTGACAAAAAAAAAAGTAATAATAATAACGAATTCAATAAAAAAATTTTGAAAAAAAAAATAGAACCGACTTCAAAATTGCTCTAAAAAGTGAAAAATAATTTTATTCTTTAAACACCATCGATAATGCTTTTAAACTTAATTTTTGAAGTTGGCGCAAAAACAAAACGTAAAATCCAGTGTAACCAGGCTTCGTTCATATTTTTTTCAGAAAAGCATCCAAAGTTACGAACGAAACATTTATATCTTATTCAAATATGCTGTCATCAATGCATAATGTATGTGATAGTGAAGAAACTGGGCCTGGTTAAATTTATAGTTGTAGTTGAGTTATGGCTGTGAATGATTTTATCTATCGTTTTTGCGCCAACTTCAAAAATTAAGTTTAAAAGCATTATCGATGGTGTTTAAAGAATAAAATTATTTTTCACTTTTTAGAGCAATTTTGAAGTCGGTTCTATTTTTTTTTTCAAAATTTTTTTATTTCATTCTTTTTAGTGTAAATGTAGGTATTTCAGAAACAGTAAGCAGTTACCATCACGAAACTTCACCTTATTTTTTCATAAAAATGCTCCATACTAAAAAAAAACTATAAACACTCGTTAACCTTTAAGCGATTGGCATTAAAAACTTATCTTTGTTCCTCTTTGGAATTCATTTGTGTGTTAATTTAATAACAATCATTTAAATATTAAGTTTTCTCTAACTAATTTGCAATTCACAGCATACAAGTTGTTTGTGATGCAATCCTGTATAGTTGAGGCAACCTAACCTGGTAGTATCGTGAAGGCTAAGCAGATCCTGATTACAGCATCACCTCGCTTCCAGGTTAGGTTCACCCCCACTATGGAGCAATGACCCTAAAGAAACTTGATGCTTGCTTCAGAGAAGCCTTTATTCAAAATTATCATTACAATTACTATTAATGTTACTGTTATATGGCGCCAAACTTTTATAACAATAGGTTTCATATTTAATCATTTAATAGGGAAATTGCATGAAATTTACTGTTTTTTGACCATAACTTTTTTTCTAAAAAACAACTATGGTCAAACAAAGTAGTGGGACCTAAGTTGAGCCATCCCCCATGCATTAAAAAAAGAATCATCAAAATCGGTTCACTAGGTGAGACACTGTGAGTGGACAAACAAAAAAAAAAAACATACATACGGTATGAACTGATAACCGCCTCCTTTTTGAAGTCGGTTAATAAAAGAACAAGATTTTGATCAGACACTTTACAGAACAAAGATTTAAAAAAAAAAAAAAAAGTTGAAAGAATTAACGAATAATCTTTAATTTTCGCAAACAAATACGAACAGAGGGCTTGATTACACAAACTTTTCCTAAATTTAATCTTTTAAATAATTTTTTGAGCTAAGCAAAACTCGATTCAAATCGAGGACAGCAAATTTTTACTTCATACACATTAAAGCTATGCTATTCACAAAAAATATATATAAATATTTTTCATCATTCAAAAATTTTGTGCTGTTTTAAGTTCAATACTGTAATAATAGTTCTTAACATCTAATATATAAATATATATATGCAAGATGATTCAGAGTTTTAAAAGTTATTTTGTGATCTAAAAACGAGCATAATAATTAAATATTTATAATTACGTGAATAATTTACAATTTCATAGAAACAAAAATGTTACTGTAAAATTAACGCACAGAACTTTTCGTTAATTTCTGAAATATCTATTTAATTTTCAAAAAAAAGAAAAGAAAAGGAAAACTGTGTTGTGCTTATAGTAATGCCAAAAAATAATAATCTTAGAGAAGTAAAAAAAAAGGGGGTGAAGTATTAAAATAGAGCAAATAAAACTTAAAAAGTAGAGTTTTTCAGAAAAATATGTTAAAGAAAGTTGACTACACACATTCTGAATCGAACTTATGATTTTTGCCCTAAATTTCAAATTCCACTGTTCCCAAGTTTTTTTTTTTTTTTTTAGATTCCGATGAATCAGTGTTGATAAGTATCAAAATCGAATCTGAAGGTTCCCAAGTAATAATCCAAATATAATCCCAAGTATAACCAAGCATAAAATCCCAGCTATATCTCTGGCTATACCAATACCTTTTTTCAAAAATATTCCTAAAACGATAACACATACCATTCTATGTATATTTAACATTTAAATGTTCAGAAAATAATTGCTCATTTAACTACTTCAAAATATTAAAATAAAAGAGAAAATATAAATAGTACTTATTTGGACGTGAAGCAAAAACGGAATTGAAAATGAATTTATAAAACCAGGAGTTTCTCATTCCAATATAGAATCAACTACCAGCGTCTACATCATGCAAATAGTTCAAAATGGAAAACTAAATTACCTATCCATCATACAGAAAGTCGAAAATTGGAACGTCCAAAAGCCGGAATTGTCAAAAACTCTTTAACATTACTCGAGCACATAAAGTAACCGGTAAAGTTTTAAAACCAATTACGAAAGTCTAGATTTTTTTTCTTTTTCATGAAGAACATAGCTTTTAGCATTCTTAAGCCATTTTTAGAGTAATATAATTAAACAGATCAAACAGAAAAATTGTCTTCAATTAACATTCTCATTTAGATTCTGTAACTTAAAAATTGTTAATTTAGATTCCGTAATGAAGAAGGTATAACAAGCTAGCAATTAGAACTCAGAAATTTCCAATTTATAATCAAATTATCCTTAAGCAATGAGAAATGTTATACTTATTCTAAAATCTTCATTTACCCCATCAGCGGGACATTGGATAACCGTCTGGGAGTAGATGAAAATCAATAAATTACGACTAGGGGGAAAAGTCTCCAACTCAATCTTTTAACTTATCCAAGGTAAACTTCACTATGGTTAAATGCGTCGAAAATAACCTTCATGGTCAAAGTAGTCTGATGTAATCTTTTCATCTGTAGGAGTTAACAGGAAATTTTTCTTCTTGTTGTTCACCATTAGCTATAATTGTAGAAGAGGACAACAGGAAATGAAATGGTTCACAACTTCACCGACAAGCCCAGCCTTAAAATTCGAAATTGCGTTCTGAATGACTAATGACTCGACGTCATTTCAGTTGTATAAAATTTGGTATTCGAATCTCGAGTTTTTTCCAGTAATCATTTCTTAGTTATTCATTTTAGAAAGCTTTCTTAGTGGATTTCTTTTTCTTCTTTTTTTTTTTTTTCGGCCACATACTTTTGCAAAGAACATTGCAAAGCGACACCTACAATTTTCGCCAAAAGCAAAGAATATTCTTAAAATAATCACTTTAAACTTGCTCCCAAAGGACATTTTTATTTGTTGAATCATGATGCTAAAAATATGGGCAGTAAAAAAATATCTATACTGAAAAATATTTTGAAAGACTATAGGGAATATCCAACCATAAGAGGAAAGTTATTTTTTTTTCGCGACTCAATAAACATTGTAAAAGTACGACCTACATCGCAGAAGCAAATAACATACGAAAAATAGTCCCTTTTAAACTAAGTACTCCCTAAGTACATTTTTAGTTGCTGAATAATAATGCTAAAAATATGGGGTGTAAAATATTTTTAAAAAAGGCAGTTATGGGACTGCCGACAAAATGTGAAAACTTAATAATACAAAAGAAATTTGGTATGCTTGTACGCGCGCGCGTTTGGGTGGTGTGTGTTTAATTTTCATTTAAAACTAACTGTAGCTTCAAAAATTAAAGTTTTATAGTTTGTAGATTCAAAATATCAGCTGCAGTCTAGGTTTAACGTTTATCAGCAATGCGATCCTCAACTACATACATTTTGGTTGGTCTATTTCTGTTCGTTTATAAAGTAAATATTGATGCAAATATAGGATATATTCGAAAATAAATTCTTAGTTCGGGCTATTCGGTTTTCCATGCATAAAAATAACAAACAATACACGTAGTGAACTTTCCACGCAATCTATTTACTGCATTAACCCTCTTTAGCTGACTTGGCGGAAAAGCCGATATGCCGTGAGATTGACCAGCATGCTGGAAAATTCGAATTTTGAGCCATGCCAGACAATTCGGGGTTCATTTCGAAAAAAAAATTCAGATTTAAATTTTAAAAAATATAATTTAAATTTTAAAAATCCAATTTTTTTTAATGAAAAAACATTCATATTCAATATTACGATTTTCTTACTCCATGATCATCATAATCATCGTTATTATATTCCAAAACTGATATTATAGTTTTATGGTTATCAAAATAGGAAATAAAAAGCTTTGATTCAAATCTGTTTAAATATCGTTTAAAGACTGCATCAACTGCACTTTTATGTCTCGTTGTGCTAAGATTGCATCCATCAAACATCGTTAAATTAAATTTTCCATTAAAAAATTCAATTAATGGTAGATTTTTATCATCTTCAAAGTTGATGTGGAAATCCCTAAGAAGTGAATCAAATATTGCGCTCTACGCTTGCTATAAACCATATCGTTGCCAGTACATGTGAGTAAAGAAGCGAATTAAATATTGCTAATGGCATTAGTGAATGGCATTTCATCACTTATGATGCCATGCGCAGAAGCGTAAAAAATGAAATTGAATCTGCCCACCGATTAAAATGTTAAAAAATATTACATTTTTTGTCAAATTATTTTCAGATCATATGTTTTTAAGCATGCTCTTTCAGAAAAAAAATCCTTTTCAAATTTCGAAAATGACCTCATTGAATACAAAATTCGGCAAATTATAGTTAGTTTTACTTTTTTATTACTTTTTTGAACATTCTCGCCTCCCTTGAAATTCTTCTACGCCCCCCCCCCCCCCCCACCGGTTTGAGAGTCCCTGCTTTGGGAAAAATACTGCAACTATAAAAATTATGTTTTTCGTTTTTTGTTTTTTTTCCCCCGTTTTTGAAAGCTTTCTCGATGGAAACACTTTTTCTTATTCTTTTTAGTTAGTTGGGAAACAGTGCCAAAGAACACTGTAAAATCTCGACCTACATTTTTCAATAAAAACAAACTACATTCTAAAAATGATCCCTTAAAACTTGCTCCCTAAGCTCCTAAGTGCATTTTTAATTGCTTAGTAATAATATTAAAACATTGCGTTGTAAAAAAGAAACCTGTTGAAAAAAATGTTGGAATAATGTAGTAAAAATATTAACAATGAAAAAGAAAGAAAAATAATTTAGTTTTTGAAAGTTTTCACGATGGAAAGATTTATTTATTTTTTCTTAGCTCGCAAACCTATGGCAAAAAACACTGCAAAAGCTAGACCTATATTTTCCGTGAAAAACTAAGAATATTCTACAAATAATCCCTTTAAGCTGGTTACCTAAGTACATTTTTAATTACTTAGTAATAATATTAAAACAAAGAGTTGTAAAAAAAATCCGACAGAAAAATATTTTGGAATACTGTAGGGAATATATTGCAGCTATGAAAAAGGAAGAAAAATAATCTATTTTGGAAAGCTTTCTCGATGGAAAGATTTATTTTTCTTTAGACGCAAACTTATGGCAAAGAACACTGTAAAAGCTAGACCTACATTTTTAGATAAGTTAAGAACATATGAAGCAAAGGGATGTCAGTGGACATTTTCAAGTTTTGAGTAAAACGCGTTTAAAGATAACATCCTAGGTAGGCTTCATTGATTTTTTTTTCCAAATCATGCCGTACATCACCACCTACCAGGGCAACTAGTACTATATTTTTCCCCAAGACAGAGAAGAGGTTCACCTACCATGTGTACTGGTTATCTCCAAATTTTTAATTTTGCCACTTACACCTCTTTGCTTCTCACTGCCTCATATGAAAAATAATCCCTTTAAACTTGTTAACAATGCTAAATATATGCGTGTAAGAAAAATCCCAATTAAAAGTATTTTTCGATACTACAAGAAAAATATTACACCCATAAAAAGGAAAAAACATACTTTACTTTATTTAATTTATTTATTTATTATTTTTTAAAAGCTTTCTCGGTAGTAAGATTTCTTTTTTCTTTAACCGCAAACTTATAGCAAAGAACACTAAAAGCAAAACCTACGTTTTTCGACAAAAGCAAAGAACATTCTAAAAATAATTATTTTAAACTCGGTCTTCCGAATATTCTTTGAAAATACTTTTCTTTCTCAATAAAATAAAAATTTAACTTAAAATAGAGCTTATGCACCAAAAAAAAAAAAAAAACTATTTTTATGAATGCAAAAGCCAAGACTTATCGCAAATAAGTTTAGTGTACAGTAAAGCAGTCAAACGAATTTGAAGATAGCATCTTCAATGTTAACATTCTTGTCACTTCAGCGAAGAACGGGAGAGAAAAATGTTACGGCACTTTGAACTAAATTTAGACGCTTGAATAGCTCGAACGATTTTTCACTGTCGCTGAAAATTATAATCAGCTGTTGTGAGCGAAATAAAAATCTCAATTATAACTGAGATCTGTCTAAAAGAATGCTTGCCAAAGAGAGGGAGGGGATAAAACTATCATTCAGAAAGAGAAGATATACGTTGAAAGAATTTTTGTCTGATGCAAAAAATGCTTGGAATACCTAAAAGCTGAGACGAAGTTTTTATTTTCTTAGGTGGTATTGTTTTGAGGTACTAGGTACATGAGAAACTCAAATGATAGGCATTAATTTTACTTTTATTTCAGAAACTAGAAAATCGGTTGTCAAACTCTGACGGCTGAAAATTGCTTCTTCATTTGAACGAAGCCACAGTGCCTATTTGGCGACATTTTGATAGTTGAAATTTCAACCCTAACTCCAGTGGATTAACTCTAAACTCCAGTAGATAGCGTTCATTGTTGACCACTTTATCGTTTCTTCATTCTCCTAAAATGACTTCTTTACCAGTAAAACAGTCGAATTACCGGATCAAGTTCAGCCTTGTCAAAACAAAGCATTTCCCTATGTGTCAAACTTTGCCAGAAAATATTATCAAATTATCATGCTAAGCAAGTTTTATAGTTGGTGACGTCGAAGCGTTACTCGATCGGTGATATTCGCTATTATATACATGACTATTGAAAATATAATATCACTCAGGGTAACTGTGATCTAAACAAGTAGAGAAATGTGGAGCAAAGTGAAATAGTTAAGATGACTGTATTTTTTCAAAATGAACGCATTGAAAGTTTGTTTTGGAAATTACAGTGAATAAAGAAAGAACAATGTATTTTACGATAAAACTTGTGCACTGAAACATTCGTTTTCATTTTTGGCAGTAAATTTGTACCTTCCAAAAAATTGAAAATTTTCACTTTTTCATGGGGCAAAGTGAAAAACAATATCTTTCCAATGAAATATTTTTTGTTTGATCATATAAATAATTTTGATCAAATGAATGAGTAAATGAAAGAAAGAATGAATAAATAAAGGAACAAAAAAAGAATAAATTAATTAATATATGAGAAACATAAATGAATAAATAAAAGAGGGAACAAATGAGAAAAGAAGTGAATGAATGAATTAGTGAATCAATAAATGACGGAATGTAGAATTAATAAACGAATATTTAAGTGATTTAATAAAGGATTGAATGAGTAAACGAAATGAACTATTTCACTTCACCCCATCCACTTTGCAACGTGTGCACTTAAAGAATTATATCAAACATTAAAAATCAAAACATGTCAAACATTAACTTATTAAGTTTTGCTCTTTCATCATCAATAGATCTCAATTAATGTTTAAAATGTTAATTTCAAAAACTTTATCATTTTATAATAGCAAAAAATATTTCTGATAAATCACAAATAACTACAATATGGGTAGTAAATGTTGAAAAAGAGTTTTATATACCTTGATCTTTAGAATTATTTACTGTTTGATTGGAATCAACTATATGTTTCAGAACTTAGTATAACAATATAGTTAGATAGATTGAAAACTGAAAATATTCCTCCATTTCACTTTGCCTAACTATTTTACTTTGCTTCACATTTCCTCTACTCTACTTTTAACTTAAACGCTTATATTTAATAGTATTACTAGGAATTTTGACACATTTTGGGGGTCTCGTTCTCAGGTGTGCTCTGTAGCACTTGAAGGGATGCGAAATCGTCCTTGGAGAGGAAGAAATGCACCCTTTCTGAGTTTAATAGCTAATATTAACTCCTAAAATATCAGATAGTTATTCAATATTAGAAAATACTAAAATAATGCGGTCGTTTCCAAAATTTTAAAAGTATTTTTTCTCTGAAAGATCATGTTTAAAAACATAGGATCTGACCATCTTTTAAATAATTTGTTCAAGTTTAATGTTTAAAAAAAATTACTTAACTCCCTTTCTCTTTCATTATTTACGCTTCTGCCGATGACATCACAAATGATGAAATGTCATTCTCTGTTGCCATTCACAGAGCAAAATATTTAATTCGCATGTTTACTCACGTGTATTGGCAACGATATGGTTGATTTCAAGCGTAGAGAGCAATTTTAATTCGCTTCTTGATTATCATAACGTGAAAACGTAAAAGAAAGATGCGCCAAATAGCATCATTTGTGACGTCATCAAGACCACGCCTTGTTTGAAAAATTGGACATTTTAAAAAATTAATTAAAAAATAACTGTTGGGAAAATGAAAGTATTTTCTGGGTCCATGTTATTTGTTTTGCTTATTCTATCGATTTTAGTGACAAAAAGTACTATTTTTGACTGAAGGAAACAACCCCATTATAAAAAAGCTTAAATTAAATTACAAATCTCGTTCAAAGTTTCCATGGTAATTAAATCAGTTTTGAACCACTTCAAAATATGATGTAAAAAAGGCTATCTTAGTAAAAAGTAGTGCAACTCCGACCGAGAAAGCTAAAATTTCTGAATGTTTAAAAACTCCACCTTTGTATTTCATAGCATCACAAGATTTTCTTTCATTTATAACGTTGCAAAGCATAATACGATGAAGTACGAGCACTTTCCACAGCTTAACAAGAAGTTCTGTCTAGAACTATACGAGCCTACTTTCCCGTATACCCATACTACTTTCTAGTACCTGATCAATATTCTCAAAAATAGCTAAATCGCAAATCGTTTCAAACATATTTTTGCTAATTTCTAGGAATAAAGTATTCCTCACACATCTAAAAAAATTAGATGCGTAAAAAAAGCAGCACCTTTTAAACAAAGCAGCTAATACACTTTTTTCCCTTAAAAAAAATTCTTTAACAGCTTTCAAAACGAAAAAATAATAATTAAAATTAATAAGCTTATTAAAATAAATACATCATATCAAAAAAAAATCGTTTCTTTTTACCCTGTTGCCAAAAATAATTTCTTAAATGAATTAATGCACTTATCAAAATAAATAAAAAAAAATAAAATGCCAACTTAAAGAAATACTTTTCATTGTCAAAAAAATAAATAAATAAATCGTCTGCGCATATCATTATGTAGAAACATAAATGACTTCGAGTTTATTCGCCGAAAACTGAATACCTAAACTAAATCTTTAGCGTGAAAATAAAAACAAGTCATATCAACAATAATTATTTCACAGTTAAAACCATAGCTGCGGAGTCGGAGTCGGAGTCAATCTCATTTTGAGATAAGGGAGTCGGAGACCAATATCCAAGAATCGGAGTCAGTCATTTGTCCTCCGTGTATAAATTGTTGCCAAAGCTACGAAGTCAGAGTCGAAGTCGATGAGTCGGAGTCTGATTAATTGTCGGGCACAGGAGTCGGAGTCAGGTGCCTCTAAATTTTCTGAGTCGGAGTCTGGAGTTTGGCGTCAAGAGCTATTTCCAACAAAATTAGTTTGAAATAAATCCACCTTCAAGTACGGAATCTGCATTGACTTTCAGTTTCCCCGTATGCGCTAATGTTAAGTTTTTTTTTGAACTGTTCAAAATTGAACAAAAAATAGTTCAAATCAAAAAGTGAAATATGGGAATGAGGTGTCCTCGCCGAGATCTTTCGAACAAAAAAAAGTTTGTTCGAATCGGACTATTCATTTAAAAGTTATTAGGGGGGACAGACAGACAGACCGACAGACATTTTTCCTCATCTCAATACCCTACTTTCCAATTTTTAATTTTTCGATATTTATTAAATTATTTTATTTATTTTTGATTTTTTTTTTTCGCGACATTTTTAAGATGCATTAAGCCTTCTTCCATGCTTTTTTCTTCTTTTTCTGACTTTTACTGGTAAAGTAGGCTAAAAATTAGCTTCCAAACAATAGCTTTAGATTAATTGGCTAATACAATTAGCTGTGTTCAGTGTTGTTAACTTATTTAGTGAAATGAAAACTAGAAAATTGATAGCATAAGCTAGCCAGCAGAGTAGCAGTGAACCTCCTTTTGAAGTCATATATGCTAAGAAATATTAAGCGGTGCAAAGTCAATCTACATGGTTTAAAATTTAACCGTTTATTTCAAAAACCAATCAAGCGACAAACTCTAATTTTTTTTTACCTACGAAATAAAATTTTTCTAGAAGGATTACAATGTTGCAAACTAAAAGGGGTTACACATTTTTTTTTCTTTCAATAAACTATGTTATAATCATCATTGAATAATTTAATATGTTGATATAGATGTTTTTCTAAAATCAGCAATTTTGTTGCTTGACTGGTTTTTGAAGTAAACGATTCGATTACCGTAACTAACAGAAGCTATCAAAAAGCAAAAGAATAAAAATCAGTTAATATGAATTTCACAAATTAATCAACCAATAACTAAACAAAAGATATGAGAAAACATTTGAAAAGTTCGTTGAGAAAACGACATATTTAAAACCAAATATGCTAACTCTTCTTTCTTTTTTGCACAACTGTGTTTCCCAGTCGTTGAAGGTTTCCTGTCACTCAGCGGATCTGGTCGATCACAAAATTTCAGTGACATGTATCCAGTTTTAACTCGTTATGTTACTAAAAGACCTAAACAGTGAACTAAATACATAGAGATCTCAATTTGATCACAAAATTTTAGTGATATGCAACCTGTTTTACTTCATTCCGTTAATAAAAGGTATGGACGTGAAATAAATAAATGAACGGAGATCTATTTGATCACAAAATTTTAATTGCATGCATTCTGTTTCAGCTCGCTGTGTTAATAAAAAACCTGGACAGTGATATAAATACATAAACGGAGATCTATTTGATGAAAATTTTAGTGATAAGCATCCAGTTTTAGCTCATTTTATTGAAAAAAATCGACAGGGAAAATTTAATATATTAATCAAGTCTTATCCAAGATGAACATTTCAATGCTCTATCAAAGAAATTTTAGTACATCGTTAAAAGTATTTGGCAGTGAAATCAAAACGCAGAAACAAAATTTTATTTGCGTACTGTTTTTATCTCTTTTTATGACCTTTGAACGTTGAAGGAAAAATATGTTTTTATTGTGTTTGATGTTTCAATTCGATGCTTTTTGAATAAAGCATGAAATGTAAATTTTCAATACGGACATAATGTTTTATAAAGTCTAAACTCGTTTATTTAACAATTTTTTTTTAATTGCATATATAATTGGAGGCTCTTTATAGATGCGCCCCGATAGAAAATCATTGGAGGCCACCGCGATCTCCTAAAAAAATCCCTTATTCGGCACATTTTGTCTGAGAATTTGGTGAATTATAAGATTCCAGAGCAATTGTTTTGATTTTTCTTTTATTTATTACTATTTACTTTTTTTAACGCTTACAATATATCCGCTCATTAGATGTAGATATGTGTACATGATCGTGTTTTATCATTTGGTAAAAGTTTCATTCTGCAAATTGAGAATTTTCCCCCTCCCAGGTTTGAGGCACCCCTGAATCTTACAGGCTTCTTTCTATATGCTCTATCTTTTCTATAAGCATACAGTAAAGGAAATCAGCATGAAGTTTCAATTATGTGGCCAGACTTTAAGCTCTGTGTACAAGTTCTTAATTTTAGTGCATGATGTGAAAGGTTTTATTAAAATTTTGAATCATATTTCATTTGTGAAAATTATTTGATGCTCAAGACTTAATTCATTCGAAAAGAAATAGCGATAAAACATAATATTTTACTAAAATTCATAAAAATTTCATAGTTTTCAGAAAATTTAAAGTTTTTTTTCCCCCCAGTTCAAATAGTTATGAAAAAAATTAAGTGTTATTCCATAACAAAAATCAAATCTGAAAAAGAGAAAATGACTAAAAAAGTAAAATAAAATCACTGCTCTTAAATTGATTTAAGAGAGAAAATGCTCTTACCTTTATGAGCTGTATAAATTCCTTTCAAACACAAAACTAAAACAATTATCCTGAGCATCTTCTCTCCGCTGTGATAAAAACTGCTCTTAGCTCCACGTGACGAGAACTCTTCGGTTCAGAAAGTTTACTTTAGGGTTGCTGCTCTTCGTTTCCGCCAAGCAAGACAGCTTGTCGCCAATGACAACGATGAAGCATCTTTTCATCTTTTTTTTTTTTTTTTCTTTTCTCTTTTTAGACAAAAAGCTCTTCTGGAGCCGGAGTATATATCTTCTTTGCTGTGAAAGGCTGCATTAAAATGTCAGTTGGGCGTTGGGGGGGAAAAAACTCACGATAAAATTGGTTTTTGTTTATACACCATTTTTCAATGATATGAAATATGCATGTTACTGTAAAACTCCGAAATCAGGTCAGTATCGACATGAGGCGGTGATTATCAACATTCACATACCTGAGACATCGGCCGAATATTTTCGGTAAATCACCAGGGCCCGATTAAGAGACCGAGGGGCCCCAGGCTAAATACATTTTTGGGGCCCCCTGTATTCAAACTTTATAACTTTAGCCATTGGCTGAAACAATTTTGGCCATAAACTAAGGTAATTTCAGCCATTTAGGGGCCCCTAACTATCAAGGGCCCTAGGCCAGGGCCTAGTTGGCGTATTCAGAAATCAGGCCCTGTAAATCACCAGTTGAAATTCGATATTCTCCTATTTCTGTCTATTCTTATAAACAGTGGCATAGCCAAGGGCGAAATGATGGGGGGAGGCGTTCCCCCTACCCCTCCGCCTCCCTTATGAAACTCAAAATTATATCTTTGAACGCACGTACTAAGACCTACAATTACGCTTTTCAGCCGAAAAATTTCATGTGAAACCCCCTCCCCAATGAAAAATTTCTCGCTACAACACTGATTTTAGATATTCACCTTTTCAGATGAAGTCTTTCAGTGCACTAAACGATAAACGAAAAAAAAAGCTGTAGCTACGTACTAATAGAAAATCTCTATGAAATTGAGTTTCATAAAGGTTTTCTAGTAACTGCATTACCGCATAGCTTCTACTTAAAGTAATATTGAGGGTTAAATTTGTAAATTTGACAAATTTGATAAATGCAGTTTTTCTTTAATTTTCCTTGATTTTGATTTCTGAATCAATTGATGAATTAATACCTAATTAAATTTATTATCTAATCTAAATAAAACTTCTACTCAATGAACTATTGAACAATTTTAAAATACTCATGAAATAATTTTTCCAATGAGATTCGAACAAGTATCCACGCTGATAAAAAAAAAAAATCCTTACTCCAAAGTGAGAGAGAGAAAATAAGAAAGAGAACACCACATTCATTACAATAATATTCTACACGACATCCTTTACGTGAACTTTGAGATTAGTTTTCTGAATTTTCTATGATTTTTCAGCAGCTTTTTACTTATGGATATTTTTTATGATAGTTAATTATAGTTATTCTTAACATTTAAATATTTGTCGAACAGTACTTTGATACCAAGTAAAGTTCTATTTATTTATTCATTTATCATTATTTTTACTTTGCGAAAAAAAAAACTGGGGGGAGGAACCCTCAGCTGTTCGCAAATAAATTTCCTGAAGTTTTAAACGATCCTCAAGTCAAAAAAAATTTGCCGTTCTGTAAAAAAAAATTCACAAGTCCTTAACAGTTCGCAAACGCGAGGGTTTTTTTTTTTTTTTTTTTTTTGCCTCTATGGGAAAAAATAATTTTTTTCATTTTAATTGAGTAAACACGTGCATTGCTTTGAAATTTTTGAAAAGCAAATATTAATTTAAAGTGCTGTTGCGCTTTTTTTTTTTTTTTTTTTTGAGCAATTATTGTTTGTAATAGAAATTGACCGTTTTCTATGCTTATAATGCAGGCGTCCATGTGCCTCGGAATCGAATTACTTATAATTAGTGATGTTCCGGATATCCGTATCCGTATCCGCGGATATCCGAGGGAAAATAAAGATCTGTATCTGTATCCGTTACTTTTTTGACGGATCTTAAACGGATCATTTCTATTCTAAAAATTTTTAAATCCTTAAATAAAAGACTCTCAAATCCGTTTAAATTAGGTTTTATTCCCTATTTGAATTATAAGGTATCATTACAGAAGCCAATTTGAACCCCCCCCCCCTCCCGTTGTTAAAAGGAAGGAGAAATAAGTTTTAAAAGTTTGTATCAGTGTGTCTTTTTGTGGCATCGTAGCTCCTAAACAGATGAGCTGATTTTGATGGTTCATTATTCGTTCAAAAGGTGACCTGATCGAAAGTGTTCTTAGCTTGGCCACGTTTTTGTAGAACTTTAATTACTGGAAATATTCATTAAAAACGCACTTGACGTTTTTCACAATTATGGTAGTAAAAACTTACCCGTACGTTAAAAATGTTGGCCCTAATTGAAAGAACGAAGTTTTCTGCGTTTGATATTTATTTGAAACTTTCAACTTATATACAGTAGGAGCTATAATCTTGTTAAGTAAATTTTAAATGCAATTCTAAGCCTTTATACGCGTGATTGGTAGCAATTTCATAGTCGGAAGATAAGGAGAAAAAGCTCAATGATTTAAAATTTTTGCCTGGTGTCAGGTTCATATTTGTTAGCAAATGTGTGTTCTGACCTGCGAAATTGATCTTCTTAATATGAGGTCAGCTCTCTGGGACATGTTTTGTTTTTTTAATTTTTAATTTAATATTAGTTTTTGTTATTGATTTGGGGTTTCTGTTATTCTTCATTTTGGTTCTTATCGGCATCCTTCAAAATAAGTGAGACTAAATTATGTTTGTAAAGGTGTTCCCGGCTCTGTATTTCGTCGGTCGGAGTAAGTTCGGTGGAATGGGTCAGCGCTGCATTTATGCTGGAATAAAATGCGAAAAATTATTTCTAGCCTGTCTAGTAGCAGCTTTACACTCTTGCTCCTGTATCCTACATCTACCGAGTAAGCTAGAAATAATTTTTCACATTCGATTTAAGCATTAACGCAGCGCTGGCCCATTCCTTCCAGCTCTCTCTCAAGTTCAACGAAGATTTCTTTAAAGAATAAATCCTAGTCTTGATTGTATTTTTGCCTCAGTTGACATTTTTTGAAGAAACTGCCATTATTCTTACGGGCATACCTTCCGTAACAAATTTTACTCTTGGATAGTTGAATGGGTTAAAAAAAAAATTTGAGATCCGTATCCGCGGATCTTGACACTAATGATCCGTATCCGTATCCGCGGATCTACTCTTTTAAGGATCCGGCACATCACTACTTATAATAGGCATTTTTCTTTCTTTTTTTCTGTACTTACAGTAGGCGCCGCTTAATGTGATCACGGTTAATGTTATCATTCGCTTAATGTTATCAGAATCACTAAGTCCCGGAACATATGTATATTAACCCGTGTTAAAAAAGTTGGATGTTGTAATCAGTGCCTTCGTTTATTGTTATCACTTTTTCATAAATTTTCGTTTTTTTTCCCTTTTTCGTTTACCAATCAAAAGAAATACAAAGGCAAACCCTGACAGTAGCTTCCAGAAAAACAAGTTCCCTTCTTATCGGTAAAGCAGATATTCTTTTTTCCTGCTCAGTTGCACTAAAAACTTCACTTTAAACGATCAAACATTTTAGCCATGGAGAAAAAGCACAATAATTTAACTGTCAAGAAAAAAATTGACAATTTGATTGTGATGAAACAAAGATGCTGTAGAATAAGTAAACATTTCTCAACCATTATTTAGTAGGGTCTGGTGGGGTAAAGTGGTCATAAAATCGCAGGTTTTCAACTTTGGTGAATAATAAATACAATAAATTCTTTAAACACTTAAACTTTTTTTGTTTTTATTTTACATTGCATTGTTAAAGAACAAGGTACATTGAGTTTTAGGAAAATAAATATTGATTTAAGTAGTTTTATAACACTTTCTTTTCTCTTCGTATTTATGACCACTTTACCCCATGGGGTGGGGTAAAGTGGTCATAGCATGGGGTAAAGTGGTCATAGTTAAAAATAGATGCAAAACCATTATAAACAACCCTAATATTTGCATATTTCGGTTATTTTTATAGTTACAAGTATATGCAGAAGCATATGTATGTATACACGAGTATATACGTGTCGTGTAAACATTAGTAAACACGTTTATATATGAGTAGATACATGTATGCATCAGATACATGCATGCACGTGCCTACTGAAGTATATATACGTGTATATACGAGTATATAAGCATGTATACGTGATTACGTACAGGAATGTATACGTGTCTACACGAGTATATACGTGTCACGTGCATGTACGGGTATATACGTGTGTAAACAAACATCATATGTGTATGCACATGTATCTCGAGTATATACGTGTACAGCAGTCATATACACGCATACAGTAGACGTATACACGCATATATAAGTGTACATACATATACGGGTATACACGAGTTAATTCGTGGATACATCCAGTGCGTGTGAGGGCGTACGTGTCTACTCACACACACACACACACACATATATATATTGTGAAGCACGAGTATATACGTATGTATACGTGTAAACACGGTTATATGCCTGTATAGACGTATATACTTACATTTAAGTGTATACACCAGTACATGTATGTATACACGATTATATAAGCTTACATACATGTGTGCCTACAGAGTGAATCCAAGCTCTTGGACAAAATTCTAAGGGGTGTGAGAGGGGAGTATAAGAAGCAAAGAATTATAAGAAACTTACGTTAGCTGACGCGCTACATGCACGCAAAGTCAGAAACTTATGGATGCAAAACAAATCACAAACTTTTTACACAAAAAATGATTTTACCCAACATTTAATTTTTAAGAAAAATTTAGACCAGTTGCTAAAAGTTACGGCCTGTAGTAGCTCTAATACAAGCATCGCAAAAAAGGCACAGTGACTGATGAAAGTTTTTCAAAAGTATCGTTATTGCAACAGAGAGTGGTTTGTGATTGCGACGCATGTGTAACAGCTGCAGGCCGCAAATTTCATCAATCACTTTAAAACTTTCTTGAGACCAAAAATGTTGTTTAAATTCTCTTTGTGTAATAAATTTGTGACCTGTTTTGCATCCATCAGTTTCTGGATTTGCGTGCATGTAGCACGTCAGCGTTGTGTTTGTGACCATATGTTCCTAAAGTGTGATTCTTACTTCTTATCCTCCCCTCTAACACCTTTTAATAATTTGCCCAAAAGTTTAAACTCACCCTGTATACTTGTATTTCATATGCTTGTATGGAAGTGTCTACTCGAGTACGTACACGTATATACGTGTCTACCTGAGTATATAAGTGCTTATATATATATATATATACGAGTATAAGCGAGTACATACGTGTATAGTCGAATGTATATCTGTATAGATTTAAAATACTTGCAGATATCGATATACGTATTTATTGACGTATTTATTGGTGCATTTATGTGAATATACGTGCCTACACTAGTATAATACGTATGCATACGCATATACTCGTATATTTAACCCCGTTTACTGTAAAAACAATACATATTAAGTGAAATTAATATTTAATTTATATCTTCATTATACTTAACGATTAAGTAACATTAGAAGAACAATATTTGTTAAGCCTAATATTATGACCACTTTACCCCATCTTACTTAAACTGTTCTAAAAAATTATCTAAAATAGATTCAGCTAACTGCTAATGAGTAAGAGTTCTTGAGACATGTAGGAAGCTTTCTATGCAGTCAATATGTTCATAATTCTAACAAACAAAATTTCCCAAGGAAGTTAAAAGAGGTGTTTAGATTTACAAACTTTTCATATTGACATAAAATATTTTTTTTCACCAAATAAAATTTTGCCAGTTGTAAAATTTTGTATTCAAAATGTAGTTTTTAACTGCCCTACTCCATAATAAAATTTTCACATTCATTCGAACATTTATTTCCAAGCTATAGCCATTTATTTGACGAATGACCACTTTACCCCATTGACCACTTTCCCCCACCAGACCCTAAGTTACTAAAAAATTGGTGATGAGATTGAAAACAAAATGAAAATTTAAACAATAAGCGAAACCGTGCTGGAGAAAATGGTGAAGTTGAATCTGCTTTGAAATTATGATTTACGAATGTGGAAGGAGAAGGATGCGCGAGTAAAGAGTTGGTTGATGCGGCAAAAATCAGATTTTACTCTCAAAAGGGAAAAAAAGACTGTAGCATCGGACGGACGGATAAGTCGATGGAATAAAAAGAGCTATTAGATTCTGCTTCATTCCGCAATTTATGTCTGCATTTAGTTGAACTATTGTAATTTTCATTTGCAACTGTAAAAATAAATGCTTCTTGATTGAAAAATCATCATTTTGTGTGTTCTGGATTCTTTTCGGTTATTGTTATCAATCGGTTATTGTTATCAAACTGTGTTTGTACCAAAGTGATCACATTATGCGGCGCCTACTGTATAATGCAGGCGTCTGTGTGCATCGTAATCAATTCATTTGTAAACGACCTCTTCTCGACTCTACACAATTATTTTTGCGCAAAAACAGTATTTAGCACACAACATCTGGCATCCAGCCCCCAACATTCATTTGAATTTTGACATCTTGAATTCAAATTATGGTTGCGATAGAAGCCATTAGTAGAATCAGGAAACCCTATCGCAATTAGTATAATTGCGAAAAGCGTAGTTTGAATTCAAGTGAAATTCAAAGTGTTTTTTTTTTTTTTAATAACATTTATTCATGAGGGACATTCCATGAAAAAGTCGAACCTTTGTCCCTTACGTGGCGCGTTATATATTTCCATAAAAAGAAATAATTCTAAAGGGTAATGGTAAAATTTTTTGCTGAAGAAAGCTCACATAAGTTTGTAATTTGTTAAGCAGAAAACAATTTGAATGAGAAATCAATTTGAAAGTACTACATTATACATTCATATGTGTATTTGCAGTCAGAAAAAAAGAATAGCTTGCCAAAATGTTTCCTAAAACAATTTGACAACAGAGTTGTTTTCGCATGCTCGTCAACGCAGGAAAAGTACTAGGACCCCTTAAAAGAATACTACTGATCTAATGAAATAAAACTTTTCAAATGTGAGTGAATACGTATTGTAGAGGGATCACCTGCAAGATTTTTAAATGAACGAAGTCGTTCAAATGAATGAGTTCAGTGAATGGGTCAAATGAATGAATGATCCTCTGATGCACCGATCATTGAAGATAACGACATTACTCATCTCTGCGCTGTAAGAAATAAAATAAAAAAATAAAAATAAAACCTTGGGGTATGTTGCATGCAATTCGCAACTCCATAGCTCGAATACACTACCTAGCGGTGATTAACAATACTATCGAAAAATTCCATTCCACGTGTTTTCTTTCGGTTAAATTACAGGCTTCAGACAGTATATGACGTAATGTAATTTCAGAAGAATAGAAAAGAAAGCTTCCCACAAACACGATGAAAAATTACTGTCATTCACTAAGCTTCAAAGTAAGTTATAAGTTACGGCATTTGTTTGTTTTACCTTTTTCATTCGCCATTAGACAGTGGCTACAGCGCCCCTATAGTTTATTGGAGTTGCGAATTCCCTTTGCAGATCTTCGATGAAGAACCTTCCCTTTTCGTATTTTTAACATACTTTTATTTGCTTCACTTGTATGTTTGTGAGTAACTCTCCTTTGGACTAAGAGCTAGTGGCTTATTACTGTTAGTACATTCCACCACTTTATGAGCGTTCGTGGCCGTGCGGTCTAAGGGGCGGGTCTTCGCTGACGTCCATCTCCGGGAATCATTGGGTGTGCGTTCTAATCCCGTCTATACGGAAATTAAATTTATAATCTTGCAACTCAGTTTTCGTAAACCTTTTGTGGTCGGATTCTTTTAAAAATTGAAATGCAACCTCAAACCCAATACAATGCAATATTCTATAATCAAATTAATTTATTAACAACAAGTTATTAGTTTGTTCTAATTAACACGTTTTTATTAGCTTAACTTGTATGATTTTAGGTATGTTTGTGGTTCAAACTTTCCTTCGGAGAAATGGCCAATAGCTTATTAGAATTACTTACAACGTACAAATCACAGCTGCGGAGTGTAACAATGTTTGCACATGAATTTACCAGAAAGCATTCAAAATGTCTGATGCAAATAATGCAGGGTCATTCCATAGTGACTAACGTAACATTCGCAGCTGATTTTTAAACTCTTTTTACTTACACCGGGAGTAAAAATAAATGTGTTTTGGTTTAATATGCAGATTTAAAATGTACAAGGTGACTATTTTTCATTTCTACCAAGAATTTGAAGCAAAATAAGCGCTGGCAGGTGTTTTTTCACCAAAAAAGGCATCGTGACTAACGTAACATTTTTGCAACCCTGAGAAACATTGCTTATGTTACGAAGCAATTTTTTCTGAAACTTACGCAGAGATTTAAAATTGACCGATATATTTGTAAGAGGTAAACAATCTATTTTTAAAATTGTACTACAGATTTGTTACAGATGAATCGTTTTTGTCCCTAAATGGTACTTTTCCGAAAAACTGTGTGTGACTAACGTAACGTGACTAACGTAACCATCGAATAACAAGCAATGAATGCGTATAAAAAAATTTTATAATTAATTTCTTGTTCTTATATTACTTTTACACTTTTTAGGAACCTTCTTTGTATCGTATTATGATGCTTTCTTTACTTTTTTTCTATATTTGTGTAAGAAATTGAATGGAAGGATTCAGTTCATTAAACTAAATTTGAATGTGCGAAAAAAAAAAATAAACAAATAAAAAAACTGCTTTTACAAACTGAATAACATCACTCTTGGACTAATTAAATCCTAAATATCACTCTTTAAAAAATTTAACTTTTTGCAAGTGGGTAGTTTCACTGAATTCTAGTATTCTGCTGATATACTAGTTATCGTCATAAGAAACTCCGTAGTACTATTCAGTGGCATATTATTTTTTATACTGATTCCTCGAACAAAGAGTGTTGTGCATCCTTTTAAATTAAAATGTAATATTGAAAAAAAAAATATTCGAACGTTTTTGCAGAATGAATTTTAATTCCAGATATCACCGCAAATGTTTGAATTTCTAAATGATCATTTTTGCATTTTCTGAAATATATGGCAGCAGCGCTTATTGTCACTGTATCATGTAACATCTTCAAATGTTTTCCAACGATCAGCCGTTACGTCATTTTAATAATAGGTGGAGATGTATTTTCGAAAAAATAGAGACGTTCTTCTTTGTTAAGACTTGATTTCTGTTATCTTAATTCTTAAGCTTGGATTCTTGCGTTGAATGCACATTCAGTAGAGTACTCATTTTGCTTTACTCACTTTTTTTCTTTTTAAATAATTCTTTAAATTTGGAAGTATCTTTATGAAGACCTTTTAAAAAAGTATTTTTCTAAGTAAACAGAAGGTCTAAAATGTAATATTACTGGTATTTTTCACCCTTTATACTTTTAATCAATATAGAATGCCTAGATATTCAACATTGTTTATGAAAATGTACATTAAATTAAATAAGTTTTAAGCATTAGCAGTCATTTTTAAAATGTTTCGTTAGTCACATGCAAACTGTTACGTTAGTCACTGCTCAAATGTTACGTTAGTCACACTAATTATTTTATATCTACTGATACTAAAATAAATATTTTGCACTTTTTAAGTAGATATGACACAGATGTAAGAAAATAAAAAGTGCTGTTTGGTTCAATCATTTGGTTTAGTTTTTAAGCGGAAAATAGTACATTTTCGTGACTAACGTAACGTAAATATTTTCAGTGAAATAACCAAACTAATTAAAATACTTATCTTATAATGTATGCAAAAAGAACAGTCAATTTTATTGGGCCAACATCTAATCATTTAGAATAAACATAGTTATTTTAAAAATTTGCAAAACTTTTTACATTACACAAGAAAACGTAGACGCATGTTTTTTGCACATGCTAAGCCTTTTCTACAACCTCGCACGTTTAGAGCCAGAAGAAAAACACCGAATGAAATTTTTGCAAACTGTTCCTGGATTTATGTACTAGAAAGTATGCTGAATGAAATGATAGGTCACAATTAAGACTTTGTGGTAAAAAAATTTCTGAGGTTGAGGTTGACATTTCTATGGAATGACCCTGCAATAGAATACTAAGATACATTCCATTATAATAAAATAATAGTTTTAAAAACTAAAAAAACATGCTTTTGTAGCAAAATGAACTAAAAGCAGGGCTGTGGAGTCGGATTCGGACTGATTTTGGGGTAAAGGAGTCGGAGTCATTCGACAAGATGCAGACTCCGACTCCGGTTTTCTTTTTTTTTTTTCTTTAATTTTCACTGACTCTCCTTGCATTAAAAAAAATTAACCACCAATTGGTTTGATTGCATGTATTAAGGCCCCAATAATAACAAAATAACTGTCATTGGCAACCAACCGGCTTGCTTGTTTATTGAACCCTCTGTAATAGACTTTGTCTACGCCATCACCTAGTTTGCTTGTTTTTTCATTTATAAAAACTGTCAGCAAACGGATTTGTTGCTTAACATTTTCTATGTTAATCACTTTCAAATAAAAATAATAATATATTTTTTACCTCTATCTCAGTTATAAAATATTAAAAGGAATGTATGAATCGCTTGAGCAAGTTGGGAAACTTCTGAGGGTGCTAGGTAAATTCAAATAAGTGTTGGTTTGGCCCAAAAGCGCAAATCCAAAAGATCCGATATTTTTTTTTTTTTAATATAAAGACTTTATCTAAGAAAGCTTGGTTCTTACTAAAAAATTCAAAATAAAATAAGTACATGATTTCTTGGTTACAACACTCAGTAATTGTAGTTAATCCAAAAATCTTTTTATTAAGGTTAATTCTAAAGCTGCCAATAAAACTAAAATTAAAATTTGAGCCAAGAAATGTAGGTATAATAAAAGCTATTCGTGCAACGCTATATACCGCCGCATTTTAAGTGAAATTTGCTCCAGACGTACATGTACCCGACCTCTCCCCACAATATAGTGCAATATTTTTGTGTAATTTTTTAAGATGAAATTTAAGATTTGTTGTTCGGGAATTTTTTTAGAATTAAAGTATATCAATTTTTATAAACTCTGAAATTATGTTGAGGTGTTACCCTCAAGCTGGGGTGTCACCCAAGCCGGGGAGGGGGCCGCCCCCTCTAAAAAAAGTTTTTTGACTTAGCAAAAAAGTTTTTTTTTTCTCTCTCTCTCTTAAGCTACAGCTTTTAAAAATTGAAAGCACAGGATTTGATCAACATCTATTTGATGAAAATTAAAGGGGAGCATATTAATCCTTTCCCGGTCAAAAAAAACAAGGGAGGGAGGGAGATTTTTAAGTAATCTCACTTCAATCGCAACTATTGGATAGTTTGATTTTTTAATTGAATTTCTAACTTTTTATGCATCTTAAGTTTATAGTAAAACTAGCATTCCCGTACCCGGCATTGCTCGGGTAATGGAATTAGCAGGAGTTAACAGTGCTTGGTGCACCTAGTTTCGAAAATCCCCTATAATAATTACTTATTACCTATATCTTTTTCTAATTTGGGGAGGATCCCGGGGACCCTGGACTGCTTATATATATATGCCCTTGTCCTTAACCGATCTTTAACTGTTATTAACGATCCTTTTAAAGTATTGATTATCTTTGCAAACACAGGTCACCCACATTTTATTGTTATACCTATGTTTAAGCTAGAACTTCTTTGTATACAACATTTTTAGTTTTTTTTTCTGGTGCTAAAATTATTAAACTGCTTGATGAACTGGCTTTGGAGCAAGCTACATAACATTGGTCGTGTGAAAAAAGTCTTCTCTTAAATCGATCCCTGCTACTTTTAATGTCTGTCCTTGTGACTTATTAATGGTTATTGCAAAGCAAACTTTAACAGGAAACTGTACTCTTTTAAATTCAAAAGGATAGCCCGCCTGTGATGGTGTTCTTAAAAACTTCGTTTCTAGTTTTGAAAAAATAAAAGCAAAAGACAGAAACATTAAGATTTGACTTGAAAAAAGCCTCGAAGAATCACGTGAGAAACAAAAACAATATCAAATTTATAGTTCGCTATCGACCAAAAGTTGAGATGAAGTACTGAATAATGATTTGAATGGAGGAAAGCCTTCGAAAATAAGGGATTTGAATTTCAATGACCGGTTTTTAATTTCGCAGAAATTAAGGGGTTTTAATTAATTTCTCCCGAACTAATTGATATTTCGAAAAATCCTTTCTTAGTGGTTACTTTTGTAATCATGCGGACATGCCTGCCAAATTTCAAGTCTGAAGCTTCAGCGGTTTCGGCTGTGCGTTGATATATATATATATATATATATATATATATATATATATATATATATATATATATATATGTTATCTCAGGACATTGATTTTTATATATTAAGATACAACGCGAAAATTTTATAAAAAGGAATTAATATTTCAATCTCTGCTTAGTGGTTGGGATCTGAAAAACAAAATAAGTAATTAAGTCGGAGTTGGAGTCGGAGTCGGACGTTTCAAAATCCAGATGTCGGAGTTAGAGTTGGCCATTTCTCCTCCGACTCCGCAGCCCTGCTAAAAAGTAAAAAATAAAATAATAGTTTAAAAAACTAAAAAAAACGCTTTAGTAGCAAAATGAACTAAAAAGTTAAAAATAATCTTTAGATGACAAGTATATAAAGTAATTGACCAAACACTTAATTTTACTGTAATCTAAAAAAGCGTGGGGGGGGGGTGACTATTTTCATTTTTGCATGGATAACAAGTGAAAGAAACTTAAGACAACTGAAAAGAAGCCCCCCACGCTTTTTTTCTAATACAGTAAAATTAAGTGTTTGGTCAATTACTTTATATACTTGTCATCCAAAGATTATTTTTAACTTTTTAGTTCATTTTTTTTTTCAACTTGCATTCACAGATATGATTAAGATTAATAACAGAATTTTTTTTAAAAAATACTAAGCACTTTTAATAATGCACTCAAAAGGACGAAATAACTTTTCTGGGGCAGAATGGATATTTTAAGTATTCCTTTACGTTTCAATTATTCCAAGAAAATAACACTACAAACGAAGAAAAATGCGACTCAAGTCATTTGAAACCGAACTTTCTCGGAAAATATGCATTTTCAACACTCATATTACTGATAAAATAATATAATGCTAAGAAATTCTCTACCTATATTGAGCCGCACTTTTCTTCGTTTGTGATGTCATTTTCTTGGAATAATTGAAAACTATAGGAGTACTGAAGTTGTCATTTTTGACCCAGAAAAGTTATTTTGTCCTTTTGAGTGCATTATTAAAAGTTCTTAGTATTTTTCAAAAAATTCTGTTATTTTATTCTTTTTAGTGTAGTAGTATCTCAGAAACTGCAAGACTGGTAGGCTGTTCAAGATCTGTCGTTGTTAATACTTAGTGTCTCCCAAAAGTGTTCGAACACCTACGATTTTCAATGAAATAGGCCATTATCCATTGGTTAGAATTAATATTTCGGAATAGGTATTTTATTATAAGGTCTATGATCTATATTTAACAAAACTACATGAAAATTTTTAATAAAACATTAAAACATAATTTTTAAAAAATCAAAAACCAAAAATTGCCGGAAATTTTATCTCACAAAAGTCTTCGTACACTTTGAAAAAATGTCAAAAAATTAGTAAATAATCTAACTTTTTACAAAGTTATTATTTAGTAGAACATCATGCAGTATCAACAAGAGCTTTTAAACGTCTGGGAATAGATTTCATTGTTTTTTCTTTCTTTTTTTGCGTAATTTCTGAGTAAGTGTTCAACCCCAGTTTGAGTCTTACTGTTTCTAGCTCTATTTTCGTTTCAAAGCTGTATTTTCGTAATCTAGCCCCCAGATATCTCTAAATATGTTACATTAAGTTCACATCTGGAGATTGAGGGGGTATTTCTAAGCTTAAGGACAATTTTTGAGGCACCAAACGCAAACGTGTGCTTCTTATCGTTATCTCGATAAAAAACAAAGTTGTTTCCGATTACCAAATTTTGGGCTAATAGTTTAAAATTGCTTTTTTAAATATTTAAATGAACAGCATGATTCATTATTTAATCAAAAAATTCCAATTTCCAAGTCCTGATGCTGTAATGCACCCTCACAATAAAACACTTTCACCGTCCTGATTAACTGATCCAACTAAGTTCTTCAGATTAAATTCCTCATTTTTTCTTTTATTTACAATTATACAACAATTTAACCCAAAATGTTAAATTTATTTTCATCTATAAGTAAGATGTTGTTTTCCAAAACGTTTTGAGCTTATTTATCATTGATTTTGCGACGGAAAGCGTAAGCTTACTGTTATTCGCACGAACAAGAAAATTTCTGTAGGAAGAGGTCCCATTTAATCCAGTTAATCAGAGAACTTGGCGAACAATTTTAGGTGAAAATTAAACGTAAAATGTTTCATTCAATTCTGCAGAAATTTTTTCAGCACTCAAATGTGTATTTTTCATAATTTTTTTAACTGTAAACCTCCGATCACGCATTGTTAACTTTGCCAGTTGACCTTTTCTTACCGTGTTTTCGATCCTATTCTTGTCTTTAAAGCATTTTATCAAGCACTTCACTATAGAATGGTATAAATTACCTAATTTAGAGACATTTCAAACCAATTTACCGCTACTGTGAGTAAACAATTCAAATTTCGAATGGTGTTTGTGGTGTTTTTCAAATATCAGTCATTTTAAAGTAATAAGCATAATATTAAGGAATAAATAAACAAAAAGTTAAAGCCAAATGACTTTTAAGGGTCAACACAATGCAAAAATAATAAAAAAATGACATATTATAGTTTTAATCATGAATTTATTCAAAAAAATTTGAGTGTACGACGACTTTTGTGGCGTATTATTTCTCCGTCTCTTCATTTTTTGACAAATTTCAAAAATAAAATCTGGCAATATTTTGAAAAAAAATACTGAGTTTTATTTAGAATGGTATAAGAATGGTGTGAAAAAAAAAATGGACTTCATATTCAAATTCAGTTTTGCGTTATTTTGGTTTTACTACAAAATTTCAAGGTGTACGAACACTTTTGGGAGCCACTGTATGTAAAGTGGAACAAGAAGTTCCGTCTAGAACTAAACGAGCCTACTTTCCCGTATACCCATACTACTTTCTAGTACCTGATCAATATTCTCAAAAATAGCTAAAATCGCAAATTGTTTCAAACATATTTTTTAAATATTTTAAGCTGATTTCTAGGAATAAAATATTCCTCACTCATCTAAAAAATTAGATGCGTAAAAAAAATAAATAAATAAACGAACAAATAA
Organism: Uloborus diversus; assembly: GCF_026930045.1. NCBI lineage: Eukaryota > Metazoa > Arthropoda > Arachnida > Araneae > Uloboridae > Uloborus > Uloborus diversus. The sequence continues at coordinate 112,010,081 of NC_072736.1, forward strand.
AATAGCAGCACCTTTTAAACAAAGCAGCTAATACACTTTTTCCTTTTTCCATTAAAAACAATCTTTAACAGCTTTCAAAACAAAAGAAAAATAATAATTAAAATTAGTAAGCTCATTAAAATAAATGCATCATACCAAAAAAAAACGTTTATTTTCCCTTGTTGCCAAAAATAGTTCTTTTAATGAATTAGTGCACTTACCAAAATAAATAAAACAATAAAATGTCAACTTAAATAATTTTCACTGTCAAAAAAAAAAAAAAAATTGTCTGCTCATATCTTTATGTAGAAACATAAATGACTTCGAGTTTATCCGCTGAAGACTGAATACATAATTTAAAACTTTAGCGTGAAAATAAAAACAAGTCATATTAACAATAATTATTTCTCAGTTAAAACCATAGCTGCGGAGTCGGAGTCAATCTCATTTTGAGATAAATTAGTCGGAGTCGAATATTAAAGAATTGGACTCAGTCATTTGTCCTCCGTGTATAAATCTTTGCCAAAGCTACGAAGTCAAAGCTACGAGTCGAAGTCAGAAAATCGGAGTCCGACTAATTGTCGGGCACAAGAGTCGGAGTCGGAGTCAGGTGCCCCTAAATTCTCGGAGTCTGAGTCTGGAGTTTGTCGTCAAGAGCTATTTCCAGCAAAATTTGTTTGAAGTAAATCCGCCTTCAAGTACGGAATCTGCATTGACTTTCAGTTTCCCCGTAGACGCTAATGTTAAGGGATTTGAACCGTTCAAAATTGAACTGAAAATTGTTCAAATCAAAAAGATATTTTATATACAAGTTTTTCATCAAAAGCGTTTTCCTACAAAGTTTGAAGCAAATTCGCCGCACAGTTCGGAATTGCCTTGAATTTCCCCGTAGGTGCTAATGTTAAGTTTTTTTGAACCGTTCAAAATTGAGCAAAAAATAGTTCAAATCGAAAAATGAAATATAGGAATGAGGTGTCCTGGCCAAGATCTTTCGAACAAAAAGAAAATTGTTCGAATCGGACTATTCACTCAAACGTTATTAGGGGGAGGGGACAGACGGACAGACAGACCTACAGACATTTTTCCCCATCTCAATACCCTACTTTTATTTCCATTTTTTAATTTTTCGATATTTATTGAATTATTTTTTAATTTTTGACTTTTTTTGGTTTTTTGCAATATTTTCGAGTTGCATTAAGCCTTTTTTCATACTTTTCGTCTTTCTCTAACTTAAGGCCCCTATAGTAAGGAGCCGACGCATCCGCCATCTTGGATCAAAAGTCGTCTGCTGTTGATCCATTACCGCGGAGCATGCTTGTGAAACAATGTTATTATTGGCTGTATTAAAGGCATAAAAATGGGTGGTTGTGCCGCAGTTAATTGTACAAGCAGTACAGAGAAAGGATTCCGCTCGTTTGGATTCCCGAATCAGGCATAAAGAAGAAAAAAATGGATTATTAATTGCCGACGTGCTGACTGGAAACCTGGAAACTGGAGCTCGATTGTGCGAATCTTTATATCATAAAATCTTAAGTATTTTTATTTTCAGTATGGTTGAAAGACTTATTTTGAACATTAGTTTGAGAGTTTCAGTTCATTTCTGATTAATTTCTAATTTAATTATAAAAATCTAAGCTGCAAAGAATACAAGGATGCCAGAAATTGAACTAGTTCATTTTCTTTCAAATTCTAATACTGTTAAAGGAATTAGAGGTTTTATGCACTCATATATCATAAGTAATAGAAGTAATAATTGAATTATTTGATTTCTAATCATAGTCGAATAGTTTAAAAAAGTTTTTGACCACACTGTAACAAATTTCGGAAACGTTTCTGGATATATCGGAAACGTTTTCGAAATAGTAGGAATCCTTCATCCAATAGCGAACTCCTCAATATTCAGAAAGCTTTTTGTTATTTCAAGATATCTAGAAACGGAAGTGATGACGCAACGCTTCGAAACCTATTTCATCCTTCCAACACAGGCGCCAATGAGTCGGAAATAACGAGAACTTCTTTTTTTCTTATCTATGGTTGCTGCAGTCAGCAACTGTTTAGCATTGGATTGCTTGTTATTTCATATCTAGAGAGTAGTAAAATGTGTCGAAACTAATTTTACGCCTTTGCATTTTGGACTGCTCTTGATTTTTTAGACGATGTACGCAGCTATTATAGTAAATAACCATTTGCTTCTTTACAATTTCCGATGCGACCATGATTACATATATATTGTGTGTTCAAGCGTGAATAGTTTCAACACCCGTGTTTATAATTAATGAAACGAAACCCTTTGGATTACTTATTCAGTTGTAATGGAGGTACTTAGATTTTCTTCCGCTCATGTTCACTTGTAAGTATTAATGAATATTTTAAAACATGTTGTTATATACATTTATATTTTTGTTGATTTGCATTTGATGAGGCTCCAATTGTAACTGTTTTTGGGTTTATCGAATTAATTTAAAGTTATCTTATATACCTATGTGCGCGGTGTACTATTTGTTGTAACCAACTGAAACTGATTAATTACGCAAAAGAAATAAGATTTATATTTGAGAAGCAATCACAGAAAAGTTATTTTGAAATACTTGGATGTACATACATTTTGGTTCAAAAAGAAAAAAAAATCAATTGTTTAATTCATTAGAAATATGGTAATGCAAATATTTTCTAGTATTGTAATATGCTTCACAAAAAATGTGCCGGTATAATTTATCTTTTTTTATTATAATTTATTCATTCATTTAAAAATATTTATACCATTAGAAAATGACCATGTTATCTATTAGTAAGAACATAGTTATGAAATTAATTCATCTGCTTATTCATTTTGTTAAATGTGGTTAACAATAAAAAAATTCCTTGACATTAGTTCCGAAAATAACATTTCCTTCGTGGATATACTAGTTTAATATAGGACAGTCAGGAGGAATGAGTCAGTGGCAAAAATGGAACAGCTGCATTTACATGCTGAAATAAAAAGTAATATTATTTCATGTCATCGTTTTAAAAGTGATCAGTTTTTAAATACTATGTTATTAATATGCAATGCACATATGGTGAGAAGACGAGGGGCGTTCACCACGCAGACTGTGCCATTGACATTTTCAAGGGGTTGCTTTTTTTAAGGTGGGGGGCGCTTTATATCATTTTATGGGTGCACCATCACTCTTATGGTGTGGGGGGGGGACTCTCGTATATATGAAATGGAATAATCATGTAATAGAGTTCAATGTTTTAATAAATAAAATATATAATGCATTTTGCGCACACTCTAAATCAGTAACCTATTTTAATTAAGTATCTATATTTGTGATAAACTGGAAAAGGGCAAGAACAGAAGAATAAACCCGAATGGTTCCAGCAGGGGGACTTTGGTGTCATATTTAAATTCATCAATTTCTCTGTTGGTACTTTTCGGTACTCTTTGTTCGTCAAAGAAATTGACTTGACGTGAACGAATTTCGGAATGCAAAGTTTAGGTAAGTTCTGTCAAATTTTATCCGAAAATAAAAGCTATCAAGTTTGATACAAGATATGTTTTTAAGTTCTGCATTAAAAATACAATATGTTGATAATTTTGTCTTGAAAATATTGAGAGAAAAACTGAAGTTTAATATTGTTTAACAAACAATCCCACTTTTGAGAAAGTACTCCCCTTCCCTCCCCCGACGATTTTGTGATTATGAATGAAACTACTATATTATTTCATAAATTTTCAAAAACTTATAACTGTGCATATGTTATGCTGTTAACCATGCTATTTGTCATTAGAAATTCAGAAAAAAAAAAAATCCACGAATGATTCTAAAATTGCTTGTTTCATTGCTCTTAGATATGAAAGAATTGAAACTGATATGGCATGCAATACTATAGTAAAGAATTATTTTTTAGAAAAAATCACGGAAAAAGGATTCCGAAATTCTCAGAAACGTTTTTGAAAATTGTTTGGAGAATTCCGAAATACTCGGAAACGTTTTCGAAACTTTCATGAACCACAGCAGCACAGAATACTCAGAAACATTTCTGGAAATTACAGAAAGAGGATTCCAAAATACTCAGAAACATTTCTGGAAATTATAGAAAGAGGATTCCGAAATACTCAGACACGTTTCTGGACATTACAGAAAGAGGATTCCGAAATACTCAGACACGTTTCCGGACATTACAGAAAGAGAATTCCGAAATACTCAGAAAGGTTTTTGAAAATTTCATGAACCGCAGCTGCACGATATACTCAGAAACGTTTCCGATTTTTTTTTACAGTGCACAATATTAACTAGCGAAGCTGTAATAGCTCGCCAACTGAAATTGCTTCGATTTTACGAGTTGTTTGTTTCATTTTTCGCTCATTCTTGACTATGTTCGTTCCTTATACTTGATAAATGTTGTTTCTGCTCCTTTTTGTTTCGAAAGAAGAACTTCTTAATCATTTTTCTATAATGGAAATGTTGACATAAAAATTCATTCTCTGTAATGAGCGGTTCTTAACTTATGGCGACAACTTTGGCGTCATTTTTAACGGGCTGCAGAAAGTTGTTAACGTAGCTTTAAAAGCTTAAAAATCAGATTATTTTTTCAGCAACAAAAATAGGATACTCCGTTTAGGTGTGCTGCGTACCCCATCGTTTTTTCAAATTTAAAAGTAAACAAGCTAGTTGAAATCTGTTAAGCTAAGTTGAATACAAAGTTAGTTATTATTTTGTTTTCTGTAACTTCTCGTACAGTATCCAACCTAAAGGGCGGGGGAATTTAATGTAAAAGTGTAAAAGTCCTGTGTTAACTTTGTCGTGCAAAATTTTTTGTACAATATTTGAAGCCTTTTACTTAAGTCTTGAATTTAAGTATACCATTTTATTAGAAAACACTTATTTTTCAGTCTTTTTATTTCTTTTACAAACGTTGTAAATATTGACTACAAACAATTATTCATAAATTGCTACAAACTCTCTTTGTGTGTGTGTGTGTGTAGATATTATTTTTGCATTTAAAGCACTAAATAGCTCCAAACTATTAATATTTCTGAAGTCATTTATCTTTAAAATGCAGAGTGCATATCATGGCTTGAAATTATAGTGGTTCGCTGGTCCGGGACTATCCCATTCTTTGTTAAAGAATTTATTTCTCATTTTTATAACCGGAGGATCAGGCCCATCAATTCTATTTTTTTTGGGGGAAAGGGACATTTTATCAGGAATTTTTTAATGCAAATCCCTTTTTGAAATAAAACTTAAAACTTATTTTCATCCATGATTTTTTGACAAACATTTCAAACCAAATTTAGGCAAACATTAAATAAATTAATACTTTTAAAATATAATTAAAAAGCTATGTATTACATTTTTTTTTTTGCATGTACACAGTTGCATGTACATGCGTATCTGCGTTCTTGTATTCACATAATTAGTTCATTCCAAATTCAAATCTCATTATGTATTTGCGAGAAGAAAAAAAAATGCATTGCAGTGCATTGCACGGCGAGTACGAAGCTGAGCTGAAAAGGGCGATAACGCGCCAAACGCAAAAGCACATCAGAACACCTTTAGATCCAAAATGGCGGATAAGTCGGCCTGAGTACTTATAGGGGTTCTACTCTAACTTTTACTGGGAAAGTGGGCTAAAAAAGACGGTGAAGCCAACAGTAGGCGTAAAGGTGTTGGACGGCCACGCGTCATCAAAGATAAAAGACGTCGGAGACTAGGCTGCTTGGTAAAGCAAAATCGCAGAGAGACAGTTGATCAACTAACAGCTCAATACAATGCAGGTGCGAGTAGAAGTGTTTCCAAACACAGTTCAGCGGACACTGCTGGATATGGGACTGCGCAGCAGACGTCCCAGTGCCTTTATTGACCAATCATCATCGCCAACTACGCCTACATTGGGCCCGAAAACACCGAGACTGGTCTTTGGATGACTGGAAGAGAGTTGTCTTGAAGAGATTTCTTGTTCATCACGTGGATTGTCGTGTCAGGGTTCGCCGTCTTACAGGTGAACAGTTGCTCCCGTCTTGTACCGTTGGTCGTAAACAGGCTGGTGGTATAATGATTTCGGGGACTTTTTCCTGGAAGGCTCTAGGACCCTTAGTTGTGGTAGAACATACCATGAAGGCTGTGGATTATCTGAACATCGTGGCAGATCAGGTGCACTTGTACATGGCGTCGGTCTTCCCTACTGGAAAAGGCCCCATGTCACAAGGCTAAAACATGCTGGAGTGGTTCTAGCAGCATGATAAAGAATTCCAATCAATGCCCTGGCTACCAAATTCACCGGATTTAAATCCTATAGAGCACATTTGGGATTTCATGGAATGGCAGCTCAGAGCTGAAACACCACCATGTCAAGATATCTCGACCTTTGCGTGACCGCTGTATTAACATTTTGTACAATCTATCTCCAGACGTCTACCAAGAGCTTGTGGTATCCATGCCAAGGCGAGTCGTAGCTGTTTTGCAGGCCAAAGGTGGCACAACGCGTTATTGACTGGGTAGTCATAATGTTTTGGCTCATCAGTGTAGTGACTTTTCTTTGGCTGTGTTCGAATAGAGTGAACGATGTCTAACCAGGAGCGTTCTTACAGAGCTACTAGTTAATGAAAACATACTATAAACACGCACCGCACTGTGATGTCATCAAATCAACCGGTTACTCAATTCCAGCGTACCCTTTTTTTCTGTAGCACAAGAGCCTTTTTTCTTATATATATATATATATATATATATATATATATATATATATATATATATATATATATATATATATATATATATACTGAAACAAAATACAAGAAAATCAGAAAAGAATAAAATGGTGTATATCACAACCCCAATGTTGCGCAAAGCAGTCAAACAAACAGCCAGGTAAATATTATAAAATGCAAACAATAAACACATAAGGGATTTACAAAATTAAGCAAATAAGAATATTAAAACTTAAAACTAATGATAAGACTAAGTTAATGAAGCCAGAACTAGCATTCTGTAATACATAGGAATAAACGCACCGAAATGGGAAGATTGGGCGCCGACGATTGGGCACCGCATATTAGGCGCCTGGAACATTGGGCGCCGAGCACTTTGGGCGCCGGGAACATTGGGCGCCGAGCGTTCTGGGCGCCGGGAACATTGGGCGCCGAGCGTTTTGGTCGCCGGGAACTTTGGGCGCCGAGCGTTTTGGTCGCCGGGAACTTTGGGCGCTGAGCGTTTTGGGCGCTGGGAACTTTGGGCGCCGAGCATTTTAGGCGGCGAGAATTTCGCAGTGCTTCTCTTTGCGGAACGCAATGCTGCTTACTCGTATGCTCTGCTCAAGCGCCTCTGCTTGCAACCAGTGTTTGAAAACAAAGTTCATTGCAATAGTCGCGATTGTCATAAAGTTCTGTATTTTTTAAACTCTGAACGATATTCTTGGTCTAATTAAACAATTATTTGAACACAATATGAATCAAGTTTTTAAATGTTGCAAGTCGTGTATGGTTATTACGCTGGTTAAATTTTGTATTGAGACTTATAAATTTTGTTTACAAATGCTCCGTGTGCAGTCGTGAAAGCTTGGCTTCATCTGCATACGCTGTGGCTTTCATATTTTAACTAGTATTATATTTAAAATCCTTGAAACTTATGTTTTGTCACATACAATCTTATTTTGTGAAACAACCACGAATTTTGTTAGCGTTACTAAAAAGTTGTTATATTGTTGACTAATATAATGTAAAAAATATATGGATTTTTTAGGATATATTTGACATTTCTTTTAATTCAATATTGATTCAATGTATTTTAATTCGTAAATATACTTCAGTTTGATTCTTCTGTGTGTTGAAGTTACGCATAATTCAAATTGCAGACGATATTCTTTTTATATTTTCCGAAAAATATTAAAATGCATTTTACTTATGAGTTAAAAACTAGTTGGGTTGCGGAGCAGTCAAAAAATATTAAGAATTTTTCCTACCTTTCCAGCAATCCTACTGGTGATTAAAAAGTTAAAGTTGAAAATAAAGAATGATAACGGAATATCATATCAATTTATTTTAAATACTAATAAAATCTTGGTTGTGTTTCTTTAAAAAAAAAAACCCTATATTCTCCCCTCAAAGCAACAGTAAGATATCTGAGTGTTATATCTGTGATTAGATATTGTGGCATCTTCGCCAAGATCTATCGCCAACTTGGCGAGGAGAACTTTTCTGAGAGAAGAGATGAGAAAACGGAGTGGGAGGAGAAGGATCGCCATGATCCACGGAGAAGGTCTTGATGGTATTTTTTGTTTGTTTGGCGATCTAGAAAATGTCTATGGCTCGGCTTTTGTTTCTAAATGTTTATGTTTGTGTAGTGTGTAGAATGTGTTGTCTAATATTGTGAACCTAAAACGAAATGGTCAACATTTTAACACCTCACGGCACTACAATATGTTACTGTTGTTTTGAAGCTATGATGTATTTTGGTTTTGTATTAAAAAAATCAGAGTTTAGACCAAAATATCTAGGACAGCATCAAGACAAGTAGAAAAAAAAAATTCTAAAGATGGAGTGGCAGATCTACCATGTTGCAATTGTAAGGGGGCTCCTAGGACCATAAGGCTATAAAGATGATTCAAAATTGCAGCCATTTTTTTTATTTTTTTACTTAGTTCTATGATAGATAAAGACTTAAACTTTTTAGAAATATCAATATTTTGAAATTTAGCAAACTAAACAATGAGATGGGCTGGTCATCTCTCGAGAATGGAAAATGATAGAGCTGCGTTGACGGTCTTTAGTGCGGTCCCATTTGGACAGCGACCAATGTGTAGACCAAAAACGAGATAGGTCGACTGTGTGGACACTGATTTTGATTTCACTAAAATCAAAAACTGGAAGTCAACAACAAAGAGGATGACAGCCTGGCGGTATCTCCTGAAGAAGGCCAAGGCTCGCAGCCAATTATGATGATAATTACAGACAAAAGGGTCCCCAAAAATATACTTCAACGGGCCCCTTAAACCCATAATTTAAAGTGAATATTTACCAAATACTTGAACTACCTCCCTAATAGCAAAATTTCTTGCATCAATCTTGACAGATCTTGATATTATACTGACGGCGTCAATATTGACGTGTTTCATACTGCATAAAGCTTGCATAAAGATTAAAAAGCAATATTACAATAACAACACGTAGGCAACATTGCATTCATCTTAAAATATCAATATTGATATTACCTTACAATAACAACATTGCATACATATTGACGCCGTCAAGATGTATTGATTTCATGCTGTCGCCGTCAAGGTAATTAGTACACAATAGAACAGGTGGACCTTCGTTGATACTTGCGCATGCGCACAGTTCTTTCTACCCAGCGTTCCTCGAATTGCTGGCACATCTTCCTCCTTCGACCTACGATTTCAGTCGGTTCAGAGGAGCTGCACGTGGCGTTGTCGTTGCGTTCTTTAGGCTTCGTTAAGTTGGTTGCTTAGTTATTAGTGTGGAATAGTATTGTTTTAGGAATAACTTATGAATGACTGATAACTGCATTTGTTTATTAATATAGTACTAAACAAGTCATATCGCAGACGATGTGCGATCAATGTTAGAAATGGCCGAAAATAACTTTTTTCGTCCCTAGACTTCGAAACGAAGGACATGAAGCCCAGAATTTCGTATTATCACTTCAAACTCATGAGTAAGATTAATTTTATTCAATGGTTATTTATGTTATTCTTTAAGATAAATTCATGTGTTTTGTCCATGGGATATTTTCAATGCTGACATTCATTTGGAAATGTACTTTATTGTATTTATTTACTTATTTATTATTTTACTTTCTTTATTCTTAAATGTGTTATAAAAACTTCCGCAATTATTCCTAACTAGGCATTTTATGTCTTTATAATACAATTAGAAGCATGAATTTATAAAATAAGTCAAGTATTACGCAAAACGAAGAAACTTTCATTTTTTAAATTGAGTACTATTAATACCTTTATATGAATTTCCGATCAGATGTCAGCTTTAAGGAAATATTCTTAGGCTAGAAAACTATCTTGAAGAATAACAGAAATAATTACAGAATGAAATTTAATTCTCGAGTTTCAAGTGAAAATAATACAAAGAAATAAATAGATAAAACACCTTGCAAACGTGCTGATTTCATACTGTCATGTCAATGTATCCTGACATTTTCCTGTCATATCAATACGTATGCAATATTACAAAAGCAAGATCATCTTGCCTAGACCTTGATTTCATGCTGTCATGACAACATCTTGATATTATCCTGTCATATCAATACGTATGCAAGATTACAAAAGCAAGATCATCTTGCCTAGACCTTGATTTTATGCTGTCATGACAACATCTTGATATTATCCTGTCATATCAATACGTATGCAATATTACAAAAGCAGCCCACCTTGATATTTTCCTGATATTATGTTGCATACACCTTGTCAGCCAATATTGTGGCAGCCTGCTGACAGCATAAAGGGAGTAACATAACAACATTGAGGCAGCATTAATGCAAGATGATTTTTCTTGCATGTCAACCTTTATGCAATACTGAGGCAAGATATTTTGCTTACTGGGCTATAATCTGTGAAAAGGTAGTTTCTTACTCACAGTAATTATTACAATTGGCTAAAATCACATTGGTTTGCTCAAGAGATGAATAAGTACAGAAATTCTTAATTTCTTAGTATTCCTGAACTTCTAACACTTCGTATAAGGAGATTTGTCATCTTGAATTTTTCCAGGGTTTGAGAGGAGGGAGAGGGTGTTTACTCAATGCAAATTTTATTGCAAAAACTACAACCCCTTATATGTAACATTAATTTCTCTAAGCTAGGGGTGAGGCAATTGACTCTCCTAAATGACAGGCCTGCTTATAGGAAGTTTAAATTTCGATGGGGTCAACAAGAGGCCATGCCTGCCTGAAGTAAACCTAACCGGCAGCTTTGTAATGCTGTGATTAGGATTTGTGTAGCCTTCACAATATTCCCAGGTTAGGTTTGCCCCAACTATAGTGGGCCAAGCTTGGAATCTAAGTGATATATTTATGGAGGGCTGGAAACCCCCAGCTGACAAGGGGGTCTACAGTGACTCCCAAAGGTCCCTGAATTTAAATAGTAAAAATTAATGCCATTTAAATTGAAATCTGTTTCTTATTTCAAAATTTAAAAAAATTTATATCATTGGCAATCTAATTACAATTGAATCAAATTTATTAATTTTGAAAAAGGGCATAATGAGTTGTCAAAATTTTTAACTTAAAATGTACACTTTTTGTATAAGAGATAGAAAAATAAGAATATTTTTGTACAAAAAAGATTCTTGGGCTCACAAAAGCCTGTTGAGTCAATGAAGTTTCAATGCCATCAGAATATAAATATGCAAGACCTATATAAATTTAACAAATAAAATTGGATTGGTTTTCTACAAACTAAAGCTTTTGTAATCAAGGATTGTAGTGAGGTGATAGTGTTTCTAATGTTATCCTTATGCATAAAATTTAGGCCTCTTTTCAGAATTTCGCTACATAATACTAAATATCGAGCATAAAGACTTGAAGACATCCAAATGGTATCGAGAATATTAGATGTGTCCTCTTTCAAAAATAAACATTTAAAAAAAACAAGGTATTTCTAAAAATTAATTGATTGATGATTGTTTCAATTTCAAGTTCTTACTGATGAGTTTAGCACTAGTAAAATTCAGTGTACCTTTAAACATTTATGCTGCAGTGGGCAGGTAATTGGCAGTATCTGCAGAAAGTAGTTTTCGAGATATTTAAAGCAACTTGTTTTGTATTCAATACTAACAATAGGGAAATGTTGGAATAAGACGTTTTTTTGCACTTTTTCTCAGCATGAAACAAATAAGCAAGCTTGTAAATTAAAGCTAACCTACAATAGGTGACAAAAATACAAAAACATTAAAAATCTTCAGATGCTACCCGTAACTTGCCCACGGCAGTATACTTCTCCTTTGAGAGTTCATTGAAAAGGAAAAGTTAATGGTCTTTTGTTAAGTTGAAACCGCCATGGAAGTAACACAGGGTAATACAGCATCAAGAATACTTCCCTTTTGCAAACTCTCCATAAAAGTCATTTCTTTTGCAAAAGTGTGTTGTAACGAGACTTTTGTTTTGGGAAAAGTTTTACCAAACGTATATCTAGTGAAATCTAAATAATGTATAAAATTCTATAGCATTCATATATTCTAATGATAGTTAATTTAATTGAGAAAGTTGCGCTTTAAGTGCTCTTCCTCATGAGCAAATGTAAAAAATGACATTTATTAAATTAAAAAAAAAACCCAATTGGTGCTCTACCAAAGCAAAATCAAAAGAATATATGCGTGTACTCATGCATGCACATTCAAATATACGCACCTATTAAATTAATATTTTTTTGACACCTTTAAAATGTTTTACAAAAGTCTGGTACTTTCAAAGTCAAAAATTTTGTATGTGATGGGTATTTAACATCTGTAGGGAACTCTATTGTTTTGAAACAAATGATGTTCGCTATAACTATAATAAAAATAAATACTGCAGTTAAAGCACTGATGTGGTACAATTCTTCAAAAATAATACAGCGTTTACATATAATACAGTAAACTTCTGATTATCAGCGGGTCGGTTGTCACAAGTGCCGCTGATAATGAAAATCGCGGATAAACCCCAAGAAGGCTAAAATGAGGGACAATAAGGTAAAAATTGTCCTCCCACAAAATAATAGTTGCATTAATGCGTCAATACATTCTTCAAACTGAAAATTTATACAGTAAAGTAAAAAAGTTTAGTATTTTTGCACAACGGAACTTGCATAAATAAAGAACAAGTGTCTGTCTTTCACAAGAAAAGCCCCCACCGTCAAGTCTGAGCCCGTCTACTGCCATAGAATCAGACTTAGTTCATTTTCTGTAAGGGTTAGCTAGAAGGCTTTCTGGGGCCATTTCGCCTCTCGTCTTCTCACCTTTATGCAGTCATACGGGTTTTCCCTACATTAAGCTTCTCTTTTAGGAAAATGAGACGCGCCTCGTTACTAGGGCAGTAGACAGGCGCAGACATTTCGGCAGTGGCTTTTCTGGTGATGGCCGGACAGTACAATAAATAAATAAAACAAAAATAAATGAGTTTATTTACAATTTTTAGACAAAAAACAGTCTTTGTTTCTGCTTCTTACTGCAAAAACACGTTCCTGTTTGGTAAATGACTCGCGGATAATAGATAGTTTATTGTAGTTTAATTTTTCTGCAAAAAAAATAGAAAAAATGTAATAAAGCAAGTTTTGGAATAGTATTAGAAAAATTTCTGAGTAAGTTCAAAACACTAAAAACCCACTCATTAGATATGGACACTGAACTAAACCCGCAGTGAGAATTTAGAAAGGAAAGGTTCCTCCAGGAGGGATGGTACATACCATTGCATTTTATAGAGAAAAAATTCAAAATACGTTATTTCCAAAAGCTGGAGGTGAGCAATGACAAGCCCCCTGAATACATCCTTAAATAAACATAATGCAGGGTCTTCCAAAAAGAATGATCAGTGAAAATTTTGAACATCAACACTTCATATTAATTTTAAACTATGTAGATAATGAACCACTTTTTTAAAACCAAATTAAAGTGGTTAAAGTGTCCACGTTTTCGTTTTAAAAAACTAATGAAGCAAAATCAGGATCCTAAGATAATTTGATTTTTGCCATACTTTTTAATTAGTTTTTGAAAAGTTTTTAATGCACAGATATGTATTCAAAAAGTACTTTATTTCAGTGACTTTAATTACAGCACAACTTTTAAAGACAATTACATTGTTGTAGAAAAACATGTATGGAACAATCATATTCAGGAGTAAGTTATCCAGGGCTAAGGTAGACATGCAATATACCGACAGCCTGGTTATGACATCCAGAGACTACAGTTTCGTCATTGTTATGGACTCGTCAGTTTGGAACAATCAATAACTAAGCTGGAGGCAGATGTCATCTCATTGATGTTTAGAGTGCCAACAGACTGGTAGCTAAATTAAAATTAACACACCAGCGAGAGTCCCCAGCAATGGTGCAGTTCAACTCGTCAATTGAAAGCAAAGCATGGGTATAAAGCAGTTTACCACCTTTTAGCCACGGCTAAGGTAGAACTACAGGCAACATACGGAAATCATTTTATTGAAGCTGAATGAGTCTCGTATCTGCCTTTCAAACTCGGTTCTTGAATATTTCAGACCGATGAGCCCATAACAAGGATGAAACTGCAGTCTCTGGATATCATGACTGGGATGTCAGTATATTGCATGTAGTTCTGCCCTAGCCCAGTCTTAAGAGCAGTAACTTTCTGCTTTATACCCATGCATTGCCTTCGATTGTTTAGTTGAAGCACACCACTGCTGTGAACCCTTGTGATTTGCTCAATTAAATTTAGTTACCGGTTTGTTGGCACTCTTAGCTGCAATGAGATGACATCTGCCTTCAGCTTGGTGATTGACCATTCCAGACTGATGAGTCCAGAACAAGGATGAAATTGCAGTCTCTGTATGTCATACATGCAGAATTGACAAATGTGTAAAAAAAATGTTTTTCTTCAAACCTTGCTCATAATCATCATTAACTTTTAAATTGGAAGCAGAAATAAACAAAATGTTAAGTTCCTGTCTTGAATCTTGAAAGGTATGCGTGCCTTTCTTGTAGTATTCTCAATTTTTTTCGATGCCATATCAGTTTGATCTGTTGCTTCACTGTTAATTAGCAATTGCAAAAAGTTTTTATTTCGAAGCAACTATCATTAAATGAAATACACTTACAAGCAGCAAGTTTACCAATAAGACAGATAATTTAATTGATTTAATCTGCCATTACTAATAAGCCAGCTAGTGTCGAGAAAGCAGGTGGTAACCAGGGCTGAGGAATTGGAGGAAAAATGACTCCGACTCTTTGACTTTGAAAAGAATAAGGTTTTGTCAAAATGTCTTCTGTTGAAAGGTTCTTCATTCATAAGGGCGTAAGGATTGGAAGGCCATGGGCTCTCACAACCCTTTGCACTGAATCTTATTCAGCTCCCTATTCTGCACAAAGTATGAAGTTGAGAAGACGATTGAATGTCATGGGGAAGCGTGCCATATCTTGCGCTCACTTAGAATTAGATCTGGGCCTTCCCCCAATTTTCCTTCCACTTCCACAGTGCCATGAATTCAAAATTAATTATAATGCAGGAATAATTAACTGCAAGCTCCTTCTGCAAACTTATATGGATTGCTTTGAACCTAAAAAAGAAAACATGGGTGGCTCACATGTTGCAGGGTGCTTACTTTGGCTCAAGAGCCTCCCCCCCCCTTTCCCCCAACTACCAATCACTTCTGAAGTGCTCCAAATTCAGAATTAATTACAATACAATATGAATAGCAACCTCTTCTGCAAGTTTACCGGATTGCTTCACACGCCATGAATGTAAGGGGAAAAAACGGAAACGAACAAGTTCAAAGGGTGCAAGAATGCACTAGCCGAGGGCACTCACTTTGGCTCCCCTCCCCCCTCTAACTTAACTATCACAGGTGCTATGAATTCAAAGTCAATTATGCAATATTTGCTGTAAACTCCTTTGAGTAGGGCTGCTCTATACACTTCGAACATATATTTTTTTAAATGAAGGTGCACAGGCCCATGGGCCAATAGGTCCATTAGCCCCTAGTAGGGAACATTTTAATATAATTAAGATTTTGGTGCAATCTGCAAATTGTTATCAATTATCAGTTCATTCAAACAAGATTAACAAGGCCAAAAAAAAATTTTTTTTTTTTTTTTTTGAGCTCTGAATATATTATTATCATTAGCATACAAATGAACTCACACCTATTAGACTATAATGATTTAGTACAGTTAAGGAGTGACACAAGCTCGGAGCATAAAACAATCAAAATGGAACAGCTTACAGTTCCCGGGGCCAATGACTACTGATTGCGAGTAGTTGGTGTTAGCCAAACGTGTCATTTCAATTTTTTCTAGGAAATGGGGAGGAGGGGCGAGTGTGCAAAGGTTGTGTAATTACCCCGCATTATCCGGCATGCAGAAAAATAGCAAGGTTGACCAGCATGCCAGGAAATTCGAATTTTCCGGCATGCCGGATAATTCAAAGTTTATTTTGCAACAAAACAAAAGTAAATTTCCCCATTGAATTCCAATCAGAAAGCAAACCACTGCAAGGGAAAAAAAATACCGAAAGTAACCATCTTTCAAAAAAAAAAAAGTGTTATGCATATAATATGTGCTTGTAATTTATGGTAGGTTATTATTAATCCATTTAATTATTTGTCAACAAAGTAATCAATTCAGAAGCAATCATTGTTACTGCGATTTGTTCATAATTTTTTTAAATACATTTTTTTTAGGTTCCTTTTAAAAAAAATAAGTTTAATTTTTATTTATTGAATAGCTATGGCAAATTCTTTTGCACTGGTTTAGGGGCGTCACTTACTGCTTAAACGTTTGCTTACATAGTTTACATTTCATTTAATAAAATAATTGGTTATTATACACTATTTTTCTTGTTAAATAACATGACATTATTCGTAAATATTTTACTTCATCATTCATTGGCAGGGCCGACGACAAGGGGGGGGGGCAGAGGAGGCAAATACATAGGGGCTCGGACTCACAGAGGCTGACAATATTAAAAAACATCCCTGTGCTTAAAATGAACGCTCGGTGTTAAAAATTTAAATGACAAATAAAGTCAAATGCTTTAGAGCTGCTCTTTTTATTATCGTGACATGTGCTTAATGGGCAGGGAATAATTAGTTTAGCTTCATTCTAAAAACTGAGCATGGTGGTGTGGCTGTGAGAAATTTCCAAATACTGTGGTATTGCCTGACACTGGTCGCTCAAATTCTCACGAGCACCACAGAGCACAGGAGCAGTGACTCAATATCTTCCCACCCATCCCTTCCCCTTTTTATTATTTTTTTTTATCTTAATATATAAAAATCTTCTGTGCGAACGTTTGTCACCATAAGGCTTTTAAACGGCTGGACCGATTTTGATCAAATTTTTTGTGTGTAATTAAGTTGTGGCAAGCATGGTTTTGAAGCGCGATGGATCGAATCGGAAACCATTTTGTTAATTAATTAATTAATTTAAAAACTGGATGGCGATATCTCCCAAATGATTAATATTTATTTTAATCTATTGTTGAGCGAGAACTGAAATAAATATTTAACCCGTTGCCAAAGGACAATAAGAAAGCCAGTTCTTTTGTAAGGAAATTTCCTACTGTGATATGTCCATGGCCGAACTTGAGTGGGACCATGGATATGTCAATGGAGAATAGATAAAACGTAGAGAGAGAGAGAGAGTGAAACCTTCATTTCTTGAAAGCAGCGATTTTAGGTCCCGAGATATATTTTAAAGTAAAGAACTGGTAAAGTAAAGTTCGCGCAAAACGTGTGTTCTGTCTTCGTAGTTGAAGGTTGAACCATGTGACCGGATCGGTGCTTTAGATTTTCCTAACCAAATGATCAGAAAGTACCGTCCCCAGCAACATTTGTTTCTCGGCTCAAATCCATCTGAGTTTTGGCACCAATGTCAAACTTTAATAATAAACTGATTAGTTTGATGATCCTTAAAGGAAAATATGATGGAATTTAAAGACGAAACAAATTTTATTTTCGTCCAGATAAATTACATCAGGGTAGTTCTGTACACAAAAGAGTGCAGTGGAAGATCTTTATCTTTGGTGGAAAGAACAAATTAGACAATATTTGAAGTTTTAAAAGTTTTCGTTCAAAAGATCGATCGGAGTTAGCTTCGCTCACTGATCCGCTGGATTACAGTAACGTGGTGGCTTGGCGACTTTGGCTTTAAACAATAAAGTTGCGTGATCATTTGTTTGCATTTTAAATCTACTCTTAATGTAATTGTATTTTTTGTTTATTTTGCGAAGTATTTCGAATTGCAAATAATTGTCTTTTGTTTTTAAAGAGTGTTTCGTCACTTTGATTGAAGAATGTGTCTATTTTACATCGGGTGGGGGGGAGTGATTTTCTCTTATTCAGAGAACTGTTTCTACCTTTATCATTTTTTTAAACGATATCCTTTTGATTGTTTTATTCTTTTTCATATGGGGGATGTTGCAGCGGGATTTTCCGTTTGTTCTAGATGGGTAGTTAGTTTTTTACACTTAATATCTGAGGACGCTTCGTATACTTTGAGTATAACTGAAGGAACAAACCATCAAGTTCGGGAGAAAAAATAGTTAATAAAACAACTGTCCAATGGGCATTAGATAAATCAAGTTGTAATAAATGTACGCATTCTGACACCAAGCAGCTTAAAACATTTTCTTTTTACTTTTTTTTTTTTTTTTCAACAAAACGGTTCAAACACTTGATAGTTTATTGAAGTGTTTTTACTTTTCAATTTACAAAGTTTGAACAGAACAACGTCTGCCGAGTCCTCTAGTTTAAAACTAAAAACTGAGACATATGAAGGTGAAATTACAAATTAAATGAAAAGGATTATATTCTTTCCTGAGATAAAATGTAATTCTTAGATCATTAAATGGTAGTACATTCGAGCCCGCTTAATGGAATAGGCAATTTGCCAAG